>NC_090246.1:6357093-6389593 GCF_037325665.1 Littorina saxatilis | reverse complement strand
CTCTCTGAATTACTATATAGACCCTAAATGAGCTCTCTGAATTACTATATAGACCCTAAATGAGCTCTCTGAATTACTACATAGGCCCTAAATGAGCTCTCTGAATTACTATATAGGCCCTAAATGAGCTCTCTGAATCACTATATAGGCCCTAAATGAGCTCTCTGAATTACTATATAGGCCCTAAATGAGCTCTCTGAATTACTATATAGGCCCTAAATGAGCTCTCTGAATCACTATATAGGCCCTAAATGAGCTCTCTGAATTACTATATAGGCCCTAAATGAGCTCTCTGAATTACTATATAGGCCCTAAATGAGCTCTCTGAATCACTATATAGGCCCTAAATGAGCTCTCTGAATCACTATATAGGCCCTAAATGAGCTCTCTGAATTACTATATAGGCCCTAAATGAGCTCTCTGAATTACTATATAGGCCCTAAATGAACTCTCTGAATCACTATATAGGCCCTAAATGAGCTCTCTGAATCCCTATTATAGGCCCTAAATGAGCTCTCTGAATCACTATATAGGCCCTAAATGAGCTTTCTGAATCACTATATAGGCCCTAAATGAGCTCTCTGAATCACTATATAGGCCCTAAATGAGCTCTCTGAATCACTATATAGGCCCTAAATGAGCTCTCTGAATCACCATATAGGCCCTAAATGAGCTCTCTGAATCACTATATAGGCCCTAAATGAGCTCTCTGATTCACTATATAGGCCCAAAATGAGCTCTCTGAATCACTAGGGCCTAAATGAGCTCTCTGAATTACTATATAGGCCCTAAATGAGCTCTCTGAATTACTATATAGGCCCTAAATGAGCTCTCTGAATTACTATATAGACCCTAAATGAGCTCTCTGAATTACTACATAGACCCTAAATGAGCTCTCTGAATTACAATATAGACCCTAAATGAGCTCTCTGAATTACTATATAGACCCTAAATGAGCTAAAACCATGTCCTGTCGATTAACCAACACACCTTTGGTTGGTGCATAGTTTGTGGTTTTTTGTTTTTGTTTTTAATTTTAGATGTTTTCTTCTTAAAGAAAACCTTTTAGTCCAGTTGGCTTTGGTGGAGTGTTTACAGTGTTGGCGTGTCGGCCGACATCATGTCAGAGGGATTATATTTCATGGACACCCATTTGTGTTACAGTGTGCGTGTGTACCTATTATAGTGTCAAGAAATGCTGATACTTGAATTTCCAGATCTTGAAGAACAGGTTGGTCAATGATGCAGAGAGTTTCGTGCGCTGCTTTCCATGTAGCAAAAGACTCACCGTGCGCTGCTTTCCAGGTAGCAACAGACTCACCATGCGCTGCTTTCCATGTAGCAACAGACTCACTGTGCGCTGCTTTCCAGGTAGCAACAGACTCACCGTGCGCTGCTTTCCAGGTAGCAACAGACTCACCGTGCGCTGCTTTCCATAATGGATATTGAATTTGATCACAGCCAGTGTGTAGTTACTTGACATAATTACTGATGGACCAAGGGTTGTATTGCATTCAGTGTTGGCAGATCTGGCAAACACAATCATTGATTGCTGTACCCCGTATATAGGTAATAATGCGGTCCGTCCTTAATAAACTTGTCACCTGCCACCTGTCAATGGCAGGTTTTGGACCGTAGAGACTGTAGGCGGTAGACTGTAGAGACTATTGACATACAAGTTGTCCTATCCGGGCTATACACTCTGTCTTCAAGCATTCAGGTAGCGAACCCGGCGCTACTCGAGGATCCCACTCTACCACTTTAACCCGGCGCTACTCGAGGATCCCACTCTACCACTTTAACCCGGCGCTACTCGAGGATCTCACTATACCACGTTAACGATGGAATGCAGGAAGCTGAGAGCCTCCGCTGAAAAAAACAAAAACAAATAAACGACTCTGGCATTTTAAGGAGTGACGGTTTGTTTCACCTGCGAAAGATTAGGCGAGAGACAACCCCGTCTGGCCAAGTGCACGGGGGATAACCGGTCAAATGCCGAACAGAAGCCGAATGCCGCTCATGACACGTGTGAAGGCAAGTTTTGTCTGTTTTCTAGGTATTGTTTGATTTATGTCGGGATTTAAGGTAAGCTACTGATTCAGCGATGACTAAATTTGTTTCTCGATGCATAAAAAGTCAGGGAGCGATTGATATTTGCCCGTAAATATCCTTCAAAGCTGAAAATGTCCGCGATCGAGCACCGGAAATGGCTGTTCGATGGGTTTTGCAAGTAGAAATGTGCTTTATTTCACCAAATCAGCTCGTATTTGGTATGGGTACGGGATTCTAGAGGACGAAGGAGTCATAAGAGGTGCAAAGAAGTGCTATTTGGGAGTAGAATAAATCTTCCGAGACAGTAGACAAGAGAAGGTCATATTTGAGAGAGGAGCGCGTAGGCCGATTGTCTTTCCGACAAGCGAATGATACAGCAGATTAATCATTCGTTTTGACCAGAAACCTAGTCTCTAGTTTTTATGAATGAGTTTTTTAATTAAAACAATCACGAGAACTCTCTCGCTTAGCCTAATGGCTGTTCGATGGGTTTCGCAAGTAGAAATGTGCTTTATTTCACCAAATCAGCTCGTATAAATTTGACATCGGTTTGGTATATATATATATTTTTTCTAATCCTACCGCGAACTGGATAGCAGACGCGGCACGACTGTTGCACCACACTTTGAAGTAATCTCACATTTTGAAGTAAATTACTTCAAAGTGTGGGGATGTGCCCCACACTTTGAAGTAAACCCATTTTTTACTTCAAAGTGTGGGGGGATCTTCCCACACGTTGAAGTAAACTCAGTTTTTACTTCAAAGTGTGGGGTGATCTTCCCACACTTTGAAGTAACTTACTTCAAAGCGTGGGACTTTTGCATTGCCTGTTTGAGCCTGATGATTTTGTCCAAAAAATGGCAGTCTTTTGGATGAGTGAACAGAAAAAGTGAGCGAGCCAAGAAACATAGTGATGTTTGTTATCAGGCTTTAAGCAATGTCCCATTGTTGAGTGTGACGAAAACTCGTGGTGACGATTTTAAAACATGTTGGGTCACGCATGGTCCAATCTTACATGGTCCAACCTTACATGGTCCAACATTACATGGTCCAACCTTACATGGTCCAATCTTACATGGTCCATATATATTATTGGACCATGTAAGATTGGACCATGTAAGATTGGACCCTGTAAGATTGGACCATGTAAGGTTGGACCATGTAAGGTTGCACCATGTAAGGTTGGACCATGTAAGGTTGGACCATGTAATATTGGACCATGTAAGATTGGACCATGTAAGGTTGGACCATGTAAGATTGGACCATGTAAGGTTGGACATGGTAAGGTTAGACCATGTAAGGTTGGACCATGTAAGGTTGTCCATGTAAGGTTGGACCATGCAAGGTTGGACCATGCAAGGTTGGACCATGTAAGATTGGACCATGTAAGGTTGGACCATGTAAGATTGGACCATGTAAGATTGGACCATGCAAGGTTGGACCATGCAAGGTTGGACCATGTAAGATTGGACCATGTAAGGTTGGACCATGTAAGATTGGACCATGTAAGATTGGACCATGCACGATTGGACCATGTAAGGTTGGACCATGTAAGATTGGACCATGTAAGATTGGACCATGTAAGGTTGGACCATGTAAGGTTGGACCATGTAAGGTTGGACCATGCGTGACCCAACATGTTTTAAAATCGTCACCACGAGTTTTCGTCATACTCAACAATGGGACATTGCTTAAAGGCATATGTACGCGCTCCCGTGTTTACAAAGTGTAGTTTGCCCATAATCGATGTCAAACGCACCATAAGACCATATAATGACGATATGTCACCAAGCGCGGACCATAATACATGCATTACAGCTTGTTCTAGCCTCTGAAAAAGTGAGGATGTCAACAAAGCCGCGGTGTTAGCTCCCTTGCATCAACGTTACATGTGTTGCCAAATCTATAAATAGGACGATCCATATCAAAATGAAAATTAACATATCTCAACATTGAAGGGGTCCTAGACCACAATATTTTTGCAGGGAACTTAATTTAGCATGTCTCCAGCTGTTGGTAAAGCAATTAGCGTGTATAGTCATCGAGTACATATGCCTTTAAAGCCTGATAACAAACATCCCTATGTTTCTTGGCTCGCTCACTTTTTCTGTTCACTCATCCAAAAGACTTTGCCATTTTTTTTGACAAAATCATCAGGCTCAAACAGGCGATGCAAAAGTCCCACGCTTTGAAGTAAGTTACTTCAAAGTGTGGGAAGATCCCCCCACACTTTGAAGTAAAAACTGAGTTTACTTCAAAGTGTGAGAAGATCCCCCCACACTTTGAAGTAAAAAATGGGTTTACTTCAAAGTGTGGGGCACATCCCCACACTTTGAAGTAATTTACTTCAAAGTGTGGGATTACTTCAATCAATCAATCAATGAGGCTTATATCGCGCATATTCCGTGGGTACAGTTCTAGGCGCTCTGCAGTGATGCCGTGTGAGATGAAATTTTATACGGCCAGTAATTGCAGCCATTTCGGCGCATATTTACCTTTCACGGCCTATTATTCCAAGTCACACGGGTATAGGTAGACAATTATTAACTGTGCCTAAGCAATTTTTGCCAGGAAAGACCCTTTTGTCAATCGTGGGATCTTTAACGTGCACACCCAATGTAGTGTACACGGGGGGGGGGGGGGGGGGGGGAGTTCGGACACCGAAGAGAGTCTGCACACAAATTTGACTCTGAAATAAATTTCCGCCGAACCTGGGATCGAACTCACGCTGACAGCGGCCAACTGAATACAAATCCAGCGCGCTACCAACTGAGCTATATCCCCTTCAAAGTGTGGTGCAACAGTCGTGCCGCGTCTGCTATCCAGTTCGCGGTAGGATTAGAAAATATATATATATACCAAACCGATGTCAAATACGAGCTGATTTGGTGAAATAAAGCACATTTCTACTTGCGAAACCCATCGAACAGCCATTAGGCTAAGCGAGAGAGTTCTCGTGATTGTTTTAATTAAAAAACTCATTCATAAAAACTAGAGACTAGGTTTCTGGTCAAAACGAATGATTAATCTGCTGTATCATTCGCTTGTCGGAAAGACAATCGGCCTACGCGCTCCTCTCTCAAATATGACCTTCTCTTGTCTACTGTCTCGGAAGATTTATTCTACTCCCAAATAGCACTTCTTTGCACCTCTTATGACTCCTTCGTCCTCTAGAATCCCGTACCCACACCAAATACGAGCTGATTTGGTGAAATAAAGCACATTTCTACTTGCAAAACCCATCGAACAGCCATTTCCGGTGCTCGATCGCGGACATTTTCAGCTTTGAAGGATATTTACGGGCAAATATCAATCGCTCCCTGACTTTTTATGCATCGAGAAACAAATTTAGTCATCGCTGAATCAGTAGCTTACCTTAAATCCCGACATAAATCAAACAATACCTAGAAAACAGACAAAACTTGCCTTCACACGTGTCATGAGCGGCATTCGGCTTCTGTTCGGCATTTGACCGGTTATCCCCCGTGAAGTGTTGCGGCGCTGCTCATCAGACGAGTCACAACACACACTGCTACTACTCCGCTCTCTGCACGCGATAGCTCAGGGGTAGCGGGAGACTTTTTCAGTCGTGTCCTCAATAAGTTATTTCTCCTCCTCACTTCATTCATGACTCGCGACAATCCTACTCCACACACGTGTCCGCGTCACCTGAGAATTACTAAGTGTCTTTCGTCTGCAGTTGTCGCGTGACTCGCTGTGATGTAACGTTGCCGTTTGGAACTATTCCTTTTCTTCTCTGCGAAGAAGGTTGGTAGCGTGTGGTGTTTCAGTGATCTTACTGCTGAGGATGAGACGTGTTGTGACGTAACACATGACGTCACACAAATGATCCGATGACGGATGTTTGGGGTCTCTGTGATGGCGGATCAGTTCACATCAGACTCCCGTGCTATTACAACAGTGACTGGCTCGCTGTTCGAACTCGCGTGAGGTGGTGAAATAAATATAACCTTCGGGCTGTGTTGTTTTGAAAAAAAGCATATTTTTATTATTTTTATTAAACAAACGTTTTGTGTGACGATTATCATTTGGTCTTCAGTGAAATCGTGATTTTCTGACAACTACATTGAAAGTTTCTGTCCCCCAACCTTCTCTCGCACGGAGAAGGAAGTAGACTGTAAACTCAAGTGTACCATTAAGCTGACGTAACTCGTGATACCGAGTGCGACGAGAGGTCACGTGTGACGGAAGTGACCTTGCAGCAGGGCATGGCGGAAAGCAAGGGAGATAACCTGCAATGATTGTGACGGGGAAGACGTCGTGGTTGTCGTTTCCTGCTTGAGGGCGCTGACACAGTGACCGCGACAAGGTAAGCCCACGTGAGCTTAGTGTGTGTTGCATCTCTTTCGTCTTGTAGTTTGTCCTGAGATGGGGCCAAACAATAAATATAAAGAAAGGCCAAAACAATTAGGGTCAGTAGGTCGGTTACTAGTGTATTTGTTTGTTTGTATGTTTGTTTTGAAGATTTATCATTATCAGAGGCGTATAAGTGGTCGAAAGTAGCGCGAACTGTGTCCCCTAGATTTTGGAGAAGAAAAACTCTCATTCGAAAGTTTGCGAAATAAGGTTCTATCTTTGTTCCCCTGTCTTTAAAAGGTCAACACACGTTGTGGGGGTGGGCGAAAACAAAAGTACGTCGGGAAATCGGAACACAATTTTTTGGGGTCAGTTTTGCTTTTTGGAGGGGGGCTTATTTGAAAGTGCGTTACTCGCAATTTTTATAGATTAATAATTCATATTTTTGAATTAACAACGAATATCAACACATTGAGTGTGTTATACATTATTGAAAGTATACGTTGTAAAATGTAATAAAAATGGGTACACCGACATTCCTCACGATCGACCTGTTCCTTCCAAATCATCATTAACACGCAAAGACACGTGGAGTTGACGGAACATGAGGGGGAGGGGGGGGGGGGGTGTCGAGATGGGTTGATGGTCATGCATAACAGTAGAACAATATTAAGTGCATGTGTCGATTGGAAATATAAGGAACAAAAGTCATTACACACACACCCACACACACAACGAGGGAGAGGGAGGGAGAAACAAAGACAGAGAGAAAGAGAGAGAGAGAGAGAGAGAGAGAGAGAGAGAGAGAGAGAGAGAGAGAGAGAGACACACACACACACACACACAGAGAAGGGAGAGAGAGAGAAAGAGAGAGAGGGAGAAAGGGAGAGAGAGAGAGAAAGAGAGAGAGAGAGAGACACACACACAGAGAAAGAGAGAGAGAGAGAGAGAGAGAGAGAGAGAGAGAGAGAGAGAGAGAGAGAGAGAGAGAGAGAGAGAGAGAGAGAGAGAGAGAGAGACCCTCAGCCTTGCCACAGGCCGCTCCATCAATTGCCTATTTGGAGCAATCACGGCACATAATGATTATGACAGTTATTTTGCCACAGGCTGCGTTTTCTCCTGTACTGCCTGTATGTCGCTCCATAAAGCCACGCATGTCTGTCCTGAAACAGGTTTCATGAGTAATGCGTCGTCGAAACATATCTTCCAAAGGAAACAACGGCAAAAACAAACAAACACACAAGCAAACAAACAAACAAGCCCACAAACAAAACATCAGACAAGCAAACAAACAATCAGAAGCTTCATTGGCTATACACTGGCATTGAGTGTGTTCCACTTGCCACAGGCTGTTTTGGTGCACGGCACGTGTCTGGGACAAACAAAACACGGCGGTCTTTGGCCATACAAACTGTGTCAAACCAGGAAGGCATCTTCTTCTCAAAGAGCAGCGACGTGACTCCCTCCATCCTTCAGTTGAAGTCAAGCTGGCATGGATTGCCGTCCAGTAGCTGAAGGCCGTCCTGTGGCTGAAGGCCGTTCAGTGGCTGAAGGCTGTCCAGTGGCTGAAGGCCGTCCAGTGGCTGAAGGCCGTCCAGTGGCTGAAGGCCGTCCAGTGGCTGAAGGCCGTCCAGTGGCTGAAGGCCGTCCAGGGGCTGAAGGCCGTCCAGTGGCTGAAGGCTGTCCAGTGGCTGAAGGCTGTCCAGTAGCTGAAGGCCGTCCTGTGGCTGAAGGCCGTTCAGTGGCTGAAGGCTGTCCAGTGGCTGAAGGCTGTCCGAGGAAAGGTGCGTTTTCTTTCTTTCTTTATTTGGTGTTTAACGTCGTTTTCAACCACGAAGGTTATATCGCGACGGGGAGAGGGGATAGAGCCACTTGTCAATTGATTCTTGTTCACAAAAGCACTAATCAAAAATTTGCTCCCGGGGCTTGCAACGTAGTACAATATATTACCTTACTGGGAGAATGCAAGTTTTCAGTACAAAGGACTTAACATTTCTTACATACTGCTTGACTAAAATCTTTACACAAATTGACTATATTCTATACAAGAAACACTTAACAAGGGTAAAAGGAGAAACAGAATCTGTTAGTCGCCTCTTACGACATGCTGGGGAGCATCGGGTAAATTCTTCCCCCTAACCCGCGGGGGGTAAAGGTGCGTGAGGGCAACAAGCAAAACGCGTCGTGTGTCAGATGGAGAATCCCTGTCAGGGTCTCTGGTCGTCAAGTAGCTCCAGTCGCAAGCCGTCAGTGGTCCTGCGGTTTGGAATCTGTGGAATGCCTCACACACGCGCTCGCACACACATACACATACACACACACACACACACACACACACACACACACACACACACACACGCGTGCGCGCTGCGTTTACTAGGTACTATACCCTATGCACAGACTCTGACCCAATGTTGGGGGTGGGCGTTTACTAGGTACTATACCCTATGCACAGACTCTGACCCAATGTTGGGGGTGGGCGTTTACTAGGTACTATACCCTATGCACAGACTCTGACCAATGTTGGGGGTGGGCGTTTACTGAATATTGGGCGCTTACAAGGTAGTTTACGGTACTTGTCATTCGGTGTCCTATATGCTTTACTCGTTCAATGAATTACTGTTAGCGTGTCTGGCATTTCTTCCAGTCCTATATACACTGATATAAGTAACGTGTTTTTCGAGCGGTTGGTCCGAGGGCTAAGGCCTGCAGTACCTAATCTTTTTAAAGCCCGTCAGCAGTAATTGACAGGTCGCTTTGAGGGGATGAATGGTGCCCTGTCTGGCGGCTACCGTACACTAACACCCTGATTGCTGCACGTTGAATGGCCTGTCACGTGATTAATGACGTCAGGCCGCGAGGAGGCCAAGACAAACATACAAGACGCGTCACACAGAGAGGTCAGTGCCGGTGGACACAGTGACACTTACTAAACTGATGATAAACTTTGTTCTTTCTTTTTATATTGATAATAAGAACAGTACAAGTGTGTGTGTGTGTGTGTGTGTGTGTGTGTGTGTGTGTGTGTGTGTGTGTGTGTGTGTGTGTGTGTGTGTTTGTGGAGGGGGTACATGCGTCATTCCGAGATATACAGCAAAATACACGTTGTATTATTTGAAAGACCAGACGACAAAGTAATCTGACCCGGGTTCCGGCAACCTTCTTGGATGAAGTAAGGTAGCACTTTAGGGAGCACGTGGATACTAACATCGAACCAGCGAACACTCCGAAGTTATCGAAGCTAGGAGAAGTTCCCCGCGCGTTCAAACAAAGAAGAAGAAAGATTGTCTGTATTCCTGAGGACGCGTTAGTCAAATTCATCAGGACATGTTACGCCAAAGCCATGCAGACTTCCATTTCATTTTGATCCTAGATGAGAATGGAACAAAAGTGCCTGTACGGGGGGACTAAAAATGACTGGTATTGCTGAGATCTGTAAAAGCACTTAGTGAAGATACAGTACTGTGGTAATTTGTCGGGACGCACGGGCCTCCGGGAAGCGGGAAGACAGTCGTGTTGGCCACTAGAGCCAGTGGGGGCAACGGGAGATGGAGAGACTGGGCCCGACTGGCGGTCGCCTCACTCGGTGTCGGGAGATGGAGAGACTGGGCCTGACTGGCGGTCGCCTCACTCGGTGTCGGGAGACACGACTCGTAATGTTGCTACTGGGACCATGCAGACTGGAGGGAATCACAAGTTGGTCCTCTTTACGATGTATGAGTGTGGTTCGGGTTTTTTCCCCGATATTTAAAACACATTCAACCTATGTGTGTGTGTGTGTGGGGGGGGGGGGTGGGTGGGGGGGTGGGGGGGTGGGGGGGGGGAGGGGGGAGGTCAAAGGTTTGTTCGACGAATGTTGGGTTCACGAATGTGTTTTTGTTGTAGTTATAGAAGCAACATTCTGTGTTTTATACTTCATTTTTGACGGGCGCAGTGGCCTATCTAGTGGAAGATACATCGGTCTCCTATGCGGAAGGTCGCAGGTCCGAATCCCGGCTGCGCCTGGTAGGTTAAGGGGGAGATTTTTCCGATCTCCAAGCTCAATGTATGTGCAGACCTGCTTGTGCTTTATCCTCCTTCGTGTGTACACGCAAGCGCAAGACCAAATGCGCACGGAAACGATCCTTTAATCCATGTCAGAGTTCGGTGGATTGTAGAAACACGAAATTACCCAGCATGCTTCCCCCGAAAGCGGCGGGGTTAAAACGGTCATACACGTAAAAACCCACTCGTGGAAATGAGTGAACGTGGGGGTTTCACCCCATAAACAAAGAAGATGAAGAATACTTCATTTTGGTCAGACTTACTCCTTTCTGGCATGATACGACGAGTTCTGAAAGTTGACCAAGTCCCAACCCTACCCCACCCCCACACCCCACCCCTCCCACCCCCAAACCCACACAGTCCCAAACCCACACAGTCCCAAACCCACACAGTCCCAAACCCACACAGTCCCAAACCCACACAGTCCCAAACCCACACAGTCCCAAACCCACACAGTCCCAAACCCACACAGTCCCAAACCCACACAGTCCCAAACCCTCCCACCCCCAAACCCACACAGTCCCAAACCCTCCCCCCCAAACCGTCCCAAACCCACACAGTCCCAAACCCACACAGTCTCAAACCCTCCCATCCCCAAACCCACACAGTCCCAAACCCACACAGTCCCAAACCCACACAGTCCCAAACCCTCCCATCCCCAAACCCACACAGTCCCAAACCCTCCCACCCCCAAACCCACACAGTCCCAAACCCACACAGTCCCAAACCCACACAGTCCCAAACCCACACAGTCCCAAACCCACACAGTCCCAAACCCACACAGTCCCAAACCCACACAGTCCCAAACCATCCCACCCTCAAACCCACACAGTCCCAAACCCACACAGTCCCAAACCATCCCACCCCCAAACCCACACAGTCCCAAACCATCCCACCCCCAAACCCACACAGTCCCAAACCATCCCACCCCCAAACCCACACAGTCCCAAACCATCCCACCCCCAAACCCACACAGTCCCAAACCATCCCACCACCAAACCCACACAGTCCCAAACCATCCCACCCCCAAACCCACACAGTCCCAAACCCTCCCACCCCCAAACCCACACAGTCCCAAACCCACACAGTCCCAAACCCACACAGTCCCAAACACACACATTCACATACACACACCCAGCTCAGTCCATGATTGTAGCTATCTTTATGAATCTATGTTTCTACTTACTTTAATCTGCGAGAAAAGGTGATGGGTTGCTGTCGCTTTTCATGTCTGCATGAAACACCTAGATGTGCATTTTACAAGACTTACATTAAAGGACCTCAACAGGCGTTTTGGTGTCAACAACGCGTTCATTTGCGTTTTGGTGTGACTTAGGTTAACCAGGCATATGCATGCCGTAGGAAATTGTTTTCTCACCTTCCCTCACAGGGTTTAGTTTATTTCGGAATCGTTTTGGGCCATAATTCGACGAATTTCGTGGCTGAGCCTGAAGCGAGGCGTTTTCGCGTTCCGATCTGGCGGCCATTGTATCGCGAACGTCCGCGAGAATACGGAAGTGGTGAATTCTGGGTGAAATTCCGATGACGTCACAAACAGTGAAGCAACTTTAGCTGCTGAACCTTACAGTTCTGAGCCTGGGGGTTAAAATAAAGGGTCTGCGCGCCCCGTGATTAGTAATTTATTTTTACAAATCACGTTAATGCCCCCGATATTTTCTTGTCATCTCCAAAGTCAAGGCACAAAAACAAAATCCCTTGTCTTTTGGGGTAGCGCGACTGTTTATGTTTAGATTTTTTCATTTTTTCATTATTAGATTGTCCCGTCGCTGGGAAATTCGGGTCACTTCCTCCCAGTGGAAACCTAGCAGCAACAAAGTCGCGCTACCCCAAAGTCAAGGGATCTATGGGATTTTTTTCTTTTTTTATATTTAGTCAAGTTTTGACTAAATATTTTAACATCGAGGGGGAATCGAAACGAGGGTCGTGGTGTATGTGCGTGTGTGTGTGTGTGTGTGTGTGTCTGTGTGTCTGTGTGTGTGTGTGTGTGTGTGTAGAGCGATTCAGACTAAACTACTGGACCGATCTTTATGAAATTTGACATGAGAGTTCCTGGGTATGAAATCCCCGAACGTTTTTTTCATTTTTTTGATAAATGTCTTTGATGACGTCATATCCGGCTTTTCGTGAAAGTTGAGGCGGCACTGTCACGCCCTCATTTTTCAACCAAATTGGTTGAAATTTTGGTCAAGTAATCTTCGACGAAGCCCGGACTTCGGTATTGCATTTCAGCTTGGTGGCTTAAAAATTAATTAATGAATTTGGTCATTAAAAATCTGAAAATTGTAAAAAAAAATAAAAATTTATAAAACGATCCAAATTTACGTTTATCTTATTCTCCATCATTTGCTGATTCCAAAAACATATAAATATGTTATATTCAGATTAAAAACAAGCTCTGAAAATTAAATATATAAAAATTATTATCAAAATTAAATTGTCCAAATCAATTTAAAAACACTTTCATCTTATTCCTTGTCGGTTCCTGATTCCAAAAACATATAGATATGATATGTTTGGATTAAAAACACGCTCAGAAAGTTAAAACAAAGAGAGGTACAGAAAAGCGTGCTATCCTTCTTAGCACAACTACTACCCCGCTCTTCTTGTCAATTTCACTGCCTTTGCCATGAGCGGTGGACTGACGATGCTACGAGTATACGGTCTTGCTGAAAAATGGCATTGCGTTCAGTTTCATTCTGTGAGCTCGACAGCTACTTGACTAAATGTTGTATTTTCGCCTTACGCGACTTGTTTTATTGTTCCATCGCTGGGAAATTCGGGTCGCTTCCTCCCAGTGGAAAGCTAGCAACAGCAGGGTCGCGTTACCCCAAAGTCAATGAATCTATTAGATTTTTTTTCATTTCTTTAGTGTCCCATCACATTCCACAACTTGGACACATACCACAACTTCAACACATTACCACGTCTTGGACACATACCACATCTTTGACACATACCACAACTTGGACACATACCAGATCTTGGACACATACCACAACTTGGACACATACCACATCTTTGACACATACCACAACTTGGACACATACCAGATCTTGGACACATACCACAACTTGGATACATACCGCAACTTGGCCACATACCACAACTTGGACACATACCAAAGAGAAAAAATATGAAAAGCTGGAGTCCAGTCTGGACGAAACTGCTATCAAGAACGCAAAATTGATTTTTTCTGAGTTTTTTTTTAGCCGTAAGCGCCATGTTTATTGGAGCAGGAAACTCTTCCAGAGTGAGGCCCCTTTGTTGGTTTCACTGCGGCCGCATTGTGAACAGCAGTTATGAGAAATTCGAAATGAGAAATGGCGCTTACGGCTATACAAAAACCTCAGAAAAAATCAATTCTGCGTTCTTGATAGCAGTTTCGTCCAGACTGGACTCCAGCTTTTGCTTTTCTTATTTTTCTCTATCGTAAAATCGAACAAGGCGGATTGCATTTGGATTTCCCTCTTTCAGATGACTGAGATTGCCCCCCTTGGATCGTTCCGTGTCAAGGCCAGTTACACGGTACTGGCCGTGTGTTCAAGATGAGACACAGACCGAGCGTCGCGACTTTCGCTTCCGATGCCTGCATGTGACGTCACAGCCAACGGCTTGCCGCTGCAGGGATTTTGAAGTCTCGCGTAGCAGACGAATTTGGCCGCTTTTTGAGCATGCGTTCTGTGTAAAATTAGACTGATGCAACACAAAACCTGTGATTTACTGTTCGGTTTTTGCATCTTTAGATGCTTACCTATATCATTAAATCAACCCCAACTGCTTTAGCTGACCTTAAAAAGAGCCTGTTATGGTCCTTTAAGCATTGCAGGATAGTGACGATCATGTAGCCCATCAGGAGTCCGATATCTTCCCCAAGTCAGTACTACCCATCACTAGGATTCCGATATCTTCCCCAAATCAGTACTACCCATCACGAGGAGTCCGATATCTTCCCCAAGTCAGTACTAACCATCACGAGGAGTCCGATATCTTCCCCAAGTCAGTACTACCCATCACTAGGAGTCCGATATCTTCCCCAAATCAGTATTACCCATCACGAGGAGTCCGATATCTTCCCCAAGTCAGTACTACCCATCACTAGGAGTCTGATATCTTCCCCAAGTCAGTACTACCCATCACTAGGAGTCCGATATCTTCCCCAAGTCAGTACTACCCATCACTAGGAGTCCGATATCTTCCCCAATTAAATCAGTACTACCCATCACTAGGAGTCCGATATTTTCCCCAAGTCAGTACTACCCATCACTAGGAGTCTGATATCTTCCCCAAGTCAGTGCTATACCCATCACTATGAGTCTGATATCTTCCCCAAGTCAGTGCTATACCCATCACTAGGAGTCTGATATCTTCCCCAAGTCAGTACTACCATCACTAAAAGTCTGATATCTTCCCCAAGTCAGTACTACCCATCACTAAGAGTCCGATATCTTCCCCAAGTCAGTTCTACCCGTCACGTAGAGTCCGATATCTTCCCCAAGTCAGTACTCCCCATCACTAGGACTGAGTCCGATATTTTCCCCAAGTCAGAACTACCCATCACAAGGAGTCTGATATCTTCACCAAGTCAGTACTATACCCATCACTATGAGTCTAATGTCTTCCCCAAGTCAGTACTACCCGTCACTAGGAGGCCGATATCTTCCTCAAGTCAGTACTACCCATCACTAGGAGTCTGATATCTTCCCCAAGTCAGTACTACCCATCACGAGGAGTCCAATATCTTCCCCAAGTCAGTAAGGAGTCCGATATCTTCCCCAAGTCGGTACTATACCCATCACGGAGTTTGATATCTTCCCCAAGTCAGTACTACCCATCACTAGGAGTCTGATATCTTCCCCAAGTCAGTACTACCCATCACTAAGAGTCCGATATCTTCTCCAAGTCAGTTCACTAGGAGTCCGATATCTTCCCCAAGTCAGTACTACCCATCACGAGGAGTCCGATATCTTCCCCAAGTCAGTACTATACCCATCACGAGGAGTCCGATATCTTCCCCAAGTCAGTACTATACCCATCACTAGGAGTCCGATATCTTCCCCAAGTCAGTACTACCCTTCACTAAGAGTCCGATATCTTCCTCAAGTCAGTACTACCCATCACTAGGAGTCCGATATCTTCCCCAAGTCAGTACCACCCATCACTAAGAGTCCCATATCTTCCCCAATTCAGTACTACCCATCACGAGGAGTCCGATATCTTCCCCAAGTCAGTACTATACCCATCACTAGGAGTCTGATATTTTCCCCAAGTCAGTACTATACCCATCACTAGGAGTCCGATATCTTCCCCAAGTCAGTACTATACCCATCACTAGGAGTCCGATATCTTCCCCAAGTCAGTACTATACCCATCACTAGGAGTCCGATATCTTCCCCAAGTTAGTACCACCCATCACTAAGAGTCCCATATCTTCCCCAAGTCAGTACTACCCATCACGAGGAGTCCGATATCTTCCCCAAGTCAGTTCTACCCGCACACTGCAGACCGTTGGTGTCACGTAAACACCTTTTTTGTGTTTCCATCATCATCTGCTTATATTGATAGCCCGCTACCCCACGCACTGGCTTTCAGACGTTGGTACATCTAGCGACATCTGCCGATGATCAGCGGTAACACACCGTCCGATCGTGGGTGGCACGACCGCCGATAACTGCTACAGATTGCTAGTCGTGCAAAACTGGAACCTCCCCAGGAGAAAACAGCAAGAGAGAGAGAGAGAGAGAGAGAGAGAGAGAGAGAGAGAGAGAGAGAGAGAGAGAGAGAGAGAGAGAGAGAGAGAGAGAGAGAGAGAGAGAGAGAGAGAGAGAGAGAGGAGGGGGGGGGGGTTGAGCGATAGAAAGAGAAAGAGATAAAGAGTGTGAGAGAGAGAGAGAGAGAGAGAGAGAGAGAGAGAGAGAGAGAGAGAGAGAGAGAGAGAGAGAGAGAGAGAGAGAGAGAGAGAGATAGAGGGGGCGATCGAGCGAGATAGAGAGAGAGAGAGAGAGAGAGAGAGAGAGAGAGAGAGAGAGAGAGAGAGAGAGAGAGAGAGAGTGAGAGAGAGAGAGATAGAGAGAGAGAGAGAGCGAGAGGGAGAAAGAGAGAGAGAGATTCAGATTCAGATTCAAAACTTTAATACAAAGGGATAAAGGTTTTAGGCGATGCCTAATCTTCCAACCTGTCCCTTGTGAACATACATGACATTATACATTACAATTATATACTTATATAACATGTTTTAAACAGCCAAACGAATAACTAGTTAACTAAGAATTTGTAATCAGGTTAAAACTAACAAAAACACTAGCTATAATAACGTGGATGATTAAGATGTGATGCAGTAACAGTTATGATTTTAAAGTGTAGGGAGAGAATTATTTTTGACAAAGATATTTTCGAACATTTTTTTTAAGAGAGAGAGAGAGAGAGAGAGAGAGAGAGAGAGAGAGAGAGAGAGAGAGAGAGAGAGAGAGAGAGAGAGAGAGAGAGAGAGAGAGAGAGAGAGAGAGAGAGAGAGAAGAGAGAGAGAGGTTTAGCAGGAATAGTGGTGTGGGTGATAATAGCAATAAAATGAGCCAGAGATTGATAGACACATTTACAGCCCACAGTCTGGCGGAACCTACCTCTGGCAGTACCACCACTTCCTTCTCTGCGGGCGCTGCTACCGCTTGAGTTGAATTACGATACCGTTGTAACTCCACTTTAAGTAACCAGCAAGACAAGCAAACAAATAATAGAAAAGCCTCGTATTTCAAGTAGAAAGTGCAGTGAATGAAATAAGAGTGTTTTCATAGTGTCCATCGTTTTCAGGGGCGGATCCAGGGGGACCCCCCCCGCCCAAGCCTACAAGAACATGTAAAAGAGAAAAAATGTTTTTTGTTTTTTTTTAAATACAGAAAAACGTATGGCTCAGATTGTACCAGATTGCTTCATTTTCCTTGGTTTTTATCGACATTTTATGCCCCCAGACCCCCCTAGGAGCCGGCCTTTGTCTTCTAAGTGGCGGTTTGAGAAAGTAGTTGGGTAATTTGTTGGCTCAGGTTACACCAGATCGCTCAATTGTCCTTGTTTTGATCCAAATTTGTCTTCTTAAATTTACATTTTGGAAGTTGTATCAGGGGAAGTTTCTGGGCTCAGATTGCACTAGTTTGCCTCATTTTCCTTGATTTTATAAAAACAATATGTTGGGGCCGGGGGGGAAGGGGGGGGGGGGGGGGCTGGGGCAGGAGGTTCGAACGCTTCACGCCCTCAAGCAAACGCTTCGCGCCGTCGAATTGTCCCTAAACAAAATGTGGAAACCCCCCTGAAAATGATGTGATCCGCCCCTGTTTTTTTGTGTTGTTCTTTTTGGAAGAAAAATAAGTAAATAAAGAAATGTTGAAGATTACGGGAGAGAACGAGACGACCGCGGTAGACACTGAGTGAACCAGACGAAACACACAGAAAGTCAAACATATGGCCGCCTTCACCAAAAACACACACGTGTGCAACGCTAGCAAAACAAAACATCAAATTCTCCCGAAAAGCACAACAATAAAAATCAATGACGAAAAAACACACCAGGAAACCACACTTTATACGCGTCAATTCATGGAAATAGCCGAGTTAAAAACTCAGCAGAGACAAAATAAACGTTTTTTGAACTGCTCTCTGATTGTTATCAACGTCTTGTTGATGAAAGCTCTGCAAACAATTGTTCTAGCTTCGAAATGATAGCTTTGTTATAACATGCAAAGGGACAAAGCATCCTGACAACCTCTGTGCTGTGTCGTTGAAGGCAAAATTCATGTTGTAACAGCTTTGTTATTACATGGGAAGGGATAAACTGGCTTGCATATTGTGTAGTGTAGATCTAGGCAAATGTCACGTTATGATAGCTTTGTTATTACATGGAAAGGAATAAACCGGCTTGCACACCTCTGAGTTGTGTTGATATTGATTGATTGATTGATTGATTGATACCGGGCTGAGTGAAAACGTTGAAATGCCGGTCCGCTCGTGCCCGTAAGACGACTGAAACCGGTGTCGACCCGGTGTCTACCCGGTGTCTAACGCAGTGTGGGTCAAGTGAAGGACAGCGACAACACCAACGTCACACGAGAGCTTTTGAGGAAGCCCCAAGATTGATAAGAGGGCTTGACACCCCGACAGGTTTCTTGTCTCGCACACAGGGGTTAACGGTTATGATAACAATAAACCTGCTCTGTGCTTGACATTAGTGAGGTTGCGGGGAAGACGCCCGACAACTCAGCACGACGACAAGTGACAGTGACCTTCTTTTTTCCCCCTCACACAAGTCTTTGCGAGACGTTCCGGATAGAAAATGGAGCAATTTATCGTCGTCGCAAAAACGGAAGATAGAAATTGGTCTTTAATCACAGTATGTGTTATGGACATATAGATTGTTCATTTTGCAAATAGCTTTTGAAGAAAAAGAAAACAAATCTTTGATAGGCGTGGATTTACAGTTTGTTTTGTCGGGTACCATCTCAGATGCTCACAAGTCTTCTCAATGAAGCCGCTATAAATTAAACTGTTTGCGCAGAAGACGGACGCGTCCCGAGTAAAAAACCAAGACTATAGTGACGTCACATTTGGGCTCAGCGGTCCGGGACGCGTGCTGAAACAACGGCTGTAAAGGCGAAGTTTGGTGTTTTTCACGTCCGGGCCGAACGAATGAATAAAATACTAGTTTTATTCTTAACTTGAGATGTTTGGATGGTGCTTTCTTCTCTGTTTGAGGTTCCAGTTTGTGATCGGTTAAAAAGCAAAACCATGTTTTTGAAGGTGAAAATAGTTGAGTTATAAGAGGTTGATCAATGATACACACACACACACACACACACACACACACACATCGCTACGGCTACTTGTTAGAGGAATGAGAAAAAATGTAGTCGAAACTATTTTTTATGTGTGTTGGTTTTGTTAGTTGGATCGGTGGATAGGGGTTTGCGGGGGTGGCTTGGGGAGGGGGGGGGGGGGGGTGGAAGTGGAACCATATTTTGGGGTGGAAGCATATTTTGCTTAGCATGCAAAGTCACGATTTTTTGTCCTTAAACCCTGAATTAATAAGAATATTTGTTTAGATCTTTTGGAAAAGTTACGTAATACGACACGTTTGATATACACGTTCACAAAAATCCACACACATTCTGGTCAGCCTATTGGTCATAACTTCTGAAATTTTCAAAGCAATTCATTGGGAACTTGAGCAGATTTGGCTCTCTCAGTGGAGGACCCCCTCAAAAATGGCCGCAAAACGTGCCTTTTTTTGCCTCTGAAACGGTTGACACCTACCGCCTTTGACAAAAGGCTACACAAATACTAAAGACGTAAGGTGCATGAAACAAAATGCTCGGAACAGGAAATTGAATGGCCTTTCCAATGGTAGTCAGAAGTTTTTGGTAAATGCACATTCTGATTTTTTGCAGATTTTAAAATACGGGGCATTGGTTTTTGTCAGGTCGATTTTAGGGGTGACCTTGTTTGACAGGCTGCCACGGGATGCCTATACATAGTACCACCAATCTAAAAAATTATATGAACAGTAGACATAATTACCTTTTCCAGCATATAAAGTTCAATTAAAATGGATTGTGGTTTAACGCTTTTCTGAACGTGCGAAAATCGTTGCAATAATGTTTTGGCCAAGTTTATATTCAGCAACACAACCGAATGATAACTACAAGTTAGTATCTCTCTCCATTGGCTCTGTCGACGCCCGTATTTAACCGCTTGCTTCCCTTTATATAATAAACCGACCATAGGGCGTCGTTGTCCCGAACGAAATCTTGAATTCTGGGTAGGGAAATCCTTTTGAGAAATGACGTCAGAGCATTTCGGCGATTGGTCAATGTATTTTGAAGCCGGATTACATCATAATGTCGGTCACACTTGAAATTAACGCAACTTAGAATTGCTTTCCATACGAAGTAAACGAGCGCATGGGGTTAGTTATCAACTGAACTAACCTCGAGTGATATCGTCTGAACGTACAGTACACAAATACGAACGGAGAAACTCGGAAACCGAGGAGTCGACACTGACATGCTCGAGAGTTCACGTGTAACGTTCCAAGTTGAAAATACTATTTTCACCCCAGAGAATTGTGTGCCAGATTTGCTTAGTGGTATTGTGCTCGCCTACGAACACGGCGGTCACGGGTTCGATACGCATATTTGGCAAGGATATTTTTTAACATATTGGTTTTAATTTTTCAACTTTTTAGTTTTTTTAAACTCGTAATTCTTTTTTTAAATTTGTTCTATTCTCTCGTAATTCTTGTATTTGATTCATTTGAATTAATTCCAAAGGTTTTTGAGATGTATTGATGATCGAATTTATCAGAGTGTTGTATAATTATTGAGTAAGTCTGGTAAACGATTTTCCAGAATTACTAATTCTATTTTAAGTATAACGTCGGCTTTTGGGGAAATCCCGATAGGTGATTGTATCATCGCGCGTCGACTGGATGTAATGGTGGTTGCCTACTTTTAGTTTAATCCACTTCAGACAGCAAGTTATAAGAAAAGAAACTTGAAGCGTTGGGCGGATTGCTTTTTCAGAGCAGTTGGGACTGAAACAATGTTCATACAACGATAAATTGATGGGCTAAAAGGGCCGCTGTTTGGTATAATGCATCATTCATATTTTCCTGACAAATTTGAAGTTTTCTGTTATTGAGTACAGAAGTACCGACCTTCAAGTTGTCTGAAGAGAAAGAGCCACTGTAGCTGTTTGCAATAATTTACATTTATCAGTTTGAGGCCGACGTTTTAGAGTTAAAATGTGTGATGGGCGTGGTATTCAAGGTGCGATGAACACGTCTGTTGTTGATGTCTGTTGTTAATGCAAAGCACAGATAAAGTAAAGTGCATTTCTGAAAGTGCAGTGAATGGAATAAAAGTGTTTTAATCTTCACACCAGTGGCGACGCGTCTGTGGTAGGGCTGTTCATCCTGGGTGTGAAAGCCATTGCCATTTCAAACGATAGCTATCACATTATGAGTTACGACTTTATGGTGGTTGTTGGGAGTAGCAGCACTGACTGAGGGGAACAAGAGGGTAGCATTGTGGCGTGCAGAAAGTAGATACACTTTATCATCATGTTGTGGAGCCTGACACCATGGCCCAAGGAAGAAAGCGGTCTTCTCACGCCAGGGGAACATTTGTGTTGAGAGTGATCTCCCCTCACACTTCACAATAACGAACTTCCGTCTGCGCATGTCCCGAGTGCCGACATAGTTATTTCCCCACATCATCTGTTGTCGCGACACGACCATCTTTCTTGGGGTCGGTGACGGGGCCAAGTTTAGTTGTATTGGCCAACACATCGTCTATTGTCGCGACACGACCATGTTTCTTGGGGTCGGTGACGGGGCCAAGTTTAGTTGTATTGGCCAACACATCGTCTATTGTCGCGACACGACCATGTTTCTTGGGGTCGGTGACGGGGCCAAGTTTAGTTGTATTGGCCAACACATCGTCTATTGTCGCGACACGACCATGTTTCTTGGGGTCGGTGACGGGGCCAAGTTTAGTTGTATTGGCCAACACATCGTCTATTGTCGCGACACGACCATGTTTCTTGGGGTCGGTGACGGGGCCAAGTTTAGTTGTATTGGCCAACACATCGTCTATTGTCGCGACACGACCATCTTTCTTGGGGTCGGTGACGGGGCCAAGTTTAGTTGTATTGGCCAACACAAGTGCAGGATGCTGCGTGACATGGAGCGGATGTGCAGCTGTTGAAAGTCGTAATGCAAACTGTCTGACTGATCAAAGCACCAGCAGCGGCCACAGAGTCGTGATAACATAAAGCAATTAGTGTTGTGTTCTTGCCTGGGCCGACAGCGCTCTGTGCACTCTGCTTTTTGTCGTGCACGTGGAATCGCTCGTCTCTTCTCCTGCGTGCTGCTCCAGTTTACAGCTCGTTACAGCTGACATGGCACAGTCTCGCGCCCGCTACAATCTTCTTCAAGACCTGATTACTGCGGATCCCATTCCGTGACAGAACGTGCGGGAGTTAATCCCTGCAACAAGCCGTTAATCGGGTCAAGGCTTGCACGTGCTGACCTTGACCTTGGAACACACCCAGCAGCGCAGTGCGATGGTTGGGTCACAGAGCGACAGACGTGCGGACAGTGAGTGTTCACAAATAGCCGCACGAGGCTCTAGGAGGGATTTCCCAATGTCAACAGTGAACACATACTTCGCAGAAACTGTGCAGTAACTTTGGTGAACATAGCTTTCGTGCGGTGTCTGACAGCAGCACACTATATGTTGTATGATTTTGTTGTTGTCAAGTTGTTGTTGTTTTTTTTGTTGTTGTATGTGTCGTTGTTGAAAGGATGAAAGTGGCTTGTTCATTTCAATGCTTGTTATGTTTTGCAGGTGCTAGGAGACTGGTTCCGCATAACTCTCATTTACTCTATTCCACATGTTGTATGCAGTTAGAGCGCTTACTTCCCTTTGTTTATCGGATGTTGTTGTTTTCACCAATCAGCGTCGTGCAACGTTTCAAAAGCTACCGTTGACACACCATTGATGCTGCAATTAAGCAGGTTGTGACAGTGTGGATGAACACAGACTACCCACGACCAATGCCCACACAGAAAGCCTTCACCTGTCGCGCTGCACAGGTGTGTCTGGCCTTAGCTTAGCCTATTTGCACATTAGCGTGTTGCAATGTTGTGGAACTGCATTTTACGACGCGGGATATGATTCAGAAAACAGTCCTGGATAATGACACCCTGGAATATGTTTTTTCTAACACCCTGTGGCTCCTATCAAGTAGAATTGTTTTCATTTTCGTGTACAATAACTCTCCATCAAAATGTATTGTCATAGCTCGTGTTTTACAGACCAGATGTTGCTTAATAACTGCGTGTGCTGGATGAAAACGTATATACAATTTCAATGAAGAATAGATGGGATCTACATTTTATTTCTGTTATGATTTAAATGAGACTTTGTTCACACGTGCCTATTTTTCTACAACCAAAATGTCAGTCTTTTATTAGTTGCAATGACCTACGCAAGTTCTGAGCCTTTTCATATACGAGTTTGTGACAAGTATAGCAAAATGCGCTGCAGGTTACATCTTCTTAACAAGACACTGTTAGCTTTGTACACTGAAAGTTTAATGTGGTGAAATCAAAAACAAAACAGTCTTCAGTTTGTAAAAAGATAAAAGAGAGAATGGAAATGTTGAAAAATGTACGGGAAGAGATGGATATTATAACAAAAAGTTTAAAAAAAGAAAGAAAGAAAGAAAACTGGGTGGGTTGTGCAATAAGGATTTTTGTCGTCCATCATATTTGTTCACGCTTCATGCCTGGCTATGCGTCATGCCCCACTGACCTGGCCTTGTTACGCAATGCCTCAACGTCATCTTGTGGCCAGCAGTGCATCACTCTCTTATCTCGATACGTATTGCACGCCTAGCTCTCCCTAAACAATTGTTCAGAAAATGAACACCAAATATATATTGATTAATTAATTTTTTCTTTAAATCGGTCGACTTGTGGGTTTGGGGGGGGGGGGGGGGGGTAGGGGGGGGGAGAGGTTAAGGCATATTAGGATTTATTAAAAGAAGAATCTTGCTAGACTTTGTGGCCTCAATCTGTGCGAAAGACCACAGTGATTATGACCACAGTGATTATGACCTCAGACTGTTCAATGCCAGACACTAGCGACTAGTTCTGTAACTAGTCATATTCCCCCCCTGTCCTCCACCGTCACACAAACACATTCACATGACCATGAAGAGAAACACAAACGAACAGTAACACCAAGGAAAATGGCAAAAGCAAGAAGTCTACAGACGGAGGTAGTTGTGGATGCAGGGACAGATGACCTCACGACGGCTAGCATGGCAGGGGGAGGTCGATCACAGGTAAATCACACACCTAGGAGGACAAGATCGGGAGGGGGGAGGGGGGGGGGGAGGGGGGGTGAAGGGGGAAGGAGACGTGAAACTTGGCGCGGATCCATAACTACCTGCATCGTGTAGACAGCATCTTCGCACCTTTGGCCCTTGCGTCGTACGATGGCGGCCTAACGAGACAGCGGCAGATAGGCGGGGCCAGCGCTAGACAGTCCGTCTGCTGCCTTCACAGCCAACAAGCCAAAACCGAGGGAGAGTCGAGGGCGGGGCGGATCAACCTTATCACCTTCCACCAATACATCCGGGTCCCTACCTGGTTTTGTACAAGAAGCCGACAGTTGGGCAGTAGTGACCTCAGCAAGATCTAGGACGCTGCTTTTCAAAGATGGAAGCAACCTGAGGAAATCAAAAGATTGAAGCAACCTGAGGAAATTGAAAGATTGAAGCAGCCTGAGGAAATTGAAAGATTGAAGCAGCCTGAGGAAATTGAAAGATTGAAGCAACCTGAGGAAATTAAAAGATTGAAGCAGCCTGAGGAAATTGAAAGATTGAAACAACCTGATGAAATTGAAAGATTGAAGCAGCCTGAGGAAATTGAAAGATTGAAGCAGCCTGAGGAAATTGAAAGATTGAAGCAGCCTGAGGAAATTGAAAGATTGAAGCAGCCTGAGGAAATTGAAAGATTGAAGCAGCCTGAGGAAATTGAAAGATTGAAGCAGCCTGAGGAAATTGACAGATTGAAGCAGCCTGAGGAAATTGACAGATTGAAGCAGCCTGAGGAAATTGACAGATTGAAGCAGCCTGAGGAAATTGGAAGCAGGATAGTATTCGTCAACTCTGGTTTCAGTTGCCGGTAACAAGCCAGACACTTGAGAGTCGGGGGCAGGGCGAGAATGGGGGGAGGGGGGGGGAGAGAGTGGGCTCTCCCGTCCTTCTAATCACTGTAGAAAGCAAGAAGCAGACAGGTGCGCAGTCCGCTTCAAGGACGTTACCTTTAGACGTTTGGGCGATTGGAGGCGATCGGATTGTAAGCAGGGCAGTAGACAGGTAACAAGCCCAAACCTCAGGTGACAAAAGAAGTGCGCATGCGTGTGTTGCAATGGAAAATTTGTCACAATTTATATCCCACCAATCCGTCGCGATATAACCATTCGTGGTTGAAAACGACGTTAAACACCAAACAAAGAAAGAATATCCCACCAATATTTTATTACATAAAATGAAAGTAAGTCAAACAAAAAACTGTAACGAGTGCCCACATATTTTGGATGTCATGGAACACTTTTTCTATGAGTGTCCCCGAATTAGAAGGTTTTGGACTTATATTGAAAAAATGTTGAACAGTCTGACAGGTCGGGCTTTCTTATTGTCTATTACAGATGTATTATTTGGAATCGAAAAATGTCAGGAATCAGCGTTAATTAACCATGCTTTATTGATAGCAAAAATGTGCATTAGCAAAGTTAAGAAAACTAAATCGCATATTCCATTGGAAATTGTATTTCAACAAGAACTTGCGCTACGAAAGGTTTATCCCCATTGTCCTTAGTTAGATTGTTGTTGAATTAAAAAGTAATTTAATGGAAATGTAACCTGTAATGTAAAAGAAAACAAAATTAAAATTTCATTTAAAAAAAAAAGACCAATGAAGAAGGATATGCTCACCGCCCAAAAAAAAAGGAAAAAAAAAAAAAAAAGGGGGGGAAAAAAGACGAGAGGCAAAAAAGATGGGTTGAAGCAGCCTTGCATGCAACTGAGGTCAAAAAGAAAAACAAAAACAAAAAAACAACACAAACAAAGAAGCCCACACCTGGAGAAGGCTTGGATGGGGCTGCACCCCACCCCTACAGCTTCCACATACCAAGCAAGAAGCTGACAGGTACGCACAATAATGTCAACAAGTACGTTACCGCAGAGGAACGGGGTGGGGGTGGTGGTGGGGTGCAAGGTAAGAGAAAGGTGAACAGCAGGCGGACAAGAGTTTAGAGAAAGGTGTACAGCAGACGGACAAGAGTTTAGAGAAAAGTGAACAGCAGACGGACAAGAGTTTAGAGAAAGGTGTACAGCAGGCGGACAAGAGTTTAGAGAAAGGTGTACATCAGGCGGACAAGAGGTAAGAGAAAGGTGTACAGCAGACGGACAAGAGTTTAGAGAAAGGTGAACAGCAGACGGACAAGAGTTTAGAGAAAGGTGTACAGCAGACGGACAAGAGTTAAGAGAAAGGTGTACAGCAGACGGACAAGAGTTTAGAGAAAGATGTACAGCAGACGGACAAGAGTTTAGAGAAAGGTGAACAGCAGACGGACAAGAGTTTAGAGAAAGGTGAACAGCAGGCGGACAAGAGTTTAGAGAAAGGTGAACAGCAGGCGGACAAGAGTTTAGAGAAAGGTGAACAGCAGGCGGACAAGAGTTTAGAGAAAGGTGAACAGCAGGCGGACAAGAGTTTAGAGAAAGGTGTACAGCAGACGGACAAGAGTTTAGAGAAAGATGTACAGCAGACGGACAAGAGTTTAGAGAAAGGTGTACATCAGGCGGACAAGAGGTAAGAGAAAGGTGTACAGCAGACGGACAAGAGGTAAGAGAAAGGTGTACAGCAGACGGACAAGAGTTTAGAGAATGAAGAATCACGAGGAATGTTAAAAAGTGGTCAAATACCCCCTGAGGTCAATAGGGCATAGGGGAGACCGGCGCTAGTCCGCCCCCGGGGCACATCCGTCTTTGTCTGTTTATTCTTACGTTTGCCACCTTTTAGTCATTCACACCATGTGAGAGTGGTGTGCCTTCTTCCCGCCATATCCTGCAGAAGTTCAGAGGTTGCCCGCCCATATATCGTGAGTACAGATCACAAAAAGTGTTTTTATTCTTTTTTTTGTAACATGAATGCATAGCAGTTGACTTAGATTTTGATGCATTACCTCTGAGAACAAATACTTAGTCTTGGTGTCGAGTGAAAGTGCGTTAATTAAGGTCGAGTTCTGACGAAAGTTTTGCTTCTTCCTTCCCATGTTGTGCTCGTTATCTGGCACTAGAGTTGCCTGCCCGTGCAGGGGCAAGTCCGCCTATTTGTCATGGGGCATGTTCGCCGTAAGCAGTATGTACAACAAATGTTCATGCGCACATAAAAACTGTCTGCACATTGATATCAGCTACACATTTGTCTTGATGTAAAATAAAAAAAATCAGTCTTCTAGTTCATCAAACTCGCCAGTTATGCTACCAAAAGCATAAAAGTAGCATAAAAGTAGGCGGACTAGCCCCGGTCTCCCCATACGTAATTTTGTGTTACATTCTTTCGTATTTTGTCATTGGCATTTTTGAACCTAAATATTGAAGGGAATTAAAAAAGCTTTCCCACTAAAGCTTGCCCACTACTAGTCTTGTACCTACTATGGGATGAGAGCGGCGGACTTGCCCCACCCTGTAGGCGGACTTACCCCGACTTGGGGCAAGTTCGCCTACGTTAGGGTAGGTCTACTTAAAGCAGTATGTACAACAAATGTTCATGCGCACATCAAAACTGTCTGCACGTTGATATCAGCTACACATTTGTCTTGATGTAAAATAAAAAAATCAGTCTTCTAGTTCATCAAACTCGCCAGTTATGCTACCAAAAGCATAAACGTAGGCGGACTAGCCCCGGTCTCCCCTACTGACCACTACACGATGGTCAGTGAGACGTTGCTCGCTCTGAGGGCAGTGATCAGCTCGTGCAAAGACTTGCTTCAGCATTTTGATTTCATGCAACTCTCAACTGTTGAATTGGGCAGTTTTCTTTCTTCAACGAGCAATATTATTCTGTCCAATGTCATGCAGTGAAATAAAACAGTGAAATGTGAGGATTCTTTTCTTCTATCGCAACACCGATAAGCGACAAAACCCAGTGGACAGTAGCTGTCCATAGACTCAAGGACATCACGGCCAGGCGTACGTGGTCATGGAGCGTCTTTTCTCCCTAAAGACAGTGATTTGCAGACATTTTAAGTGGCCGTTATTTGTCCGGTTTCTTTTATCATTTCTGTTTTCTTTTTGCTCCTCCTCTTGACGTTTATCCTGGTTGCTCTTGACGTTTATCCTGGTTGCTCTTGACGTTTATCCTGGTTGCTCTTGACGTTTATCCTGGTTGCTCTTGACGTTTATCCTGGTTGCTCTTGACGTTTATCCTGGTTGCTCTTGACGTTTATCCTGGTTGCTCTTGACGTTTATCCTGGTTGCTCGGCGTTGTCAGCAGTATAGAGGCCTGCAGGGGTTGTCTATTTCACAACTAATTTACGAGTAACGTAATTTTCATCTCAGCTCTTTTTCTTCTCCGTACTGTGCACACCCGTTCCCTGCCACGGGATGTTATATAATAGATAGATATGTATATATCGCAGGGCTCAGACGTTCAGAAATGAGAGAGGCCATAGAAGCAGTTTTTCATCGACAAAAAAAAATGCTTGAACCGTTTAGGGCAATAAATCAATAAATACCTCGCGCCTTATCGCCGTCAGCGATAAACTAGCTACGGGCTTTTCAGAAGTGTATCGGTAAATCATCGGGTGGATGTGGCAGAGCGACGTTATGATACACCTTGCAACGCTAACGAAGCTGAGGAAGATCCTGTCTACCGCCCTGACTGGAGATGAATGGACTAACAGGCGCGCATGCCTTCATTCATCCCTGCAATGCCAGGCGCGCAAGACAGCGACATTCGACTATCAAGCGATGTTCGCCATTCCAGGAAAGTTCCTTCTCCCAGTCTGCCATGCTGGCCGAGACTGCCTCTAACTTTCCGATCAGCCGCCATGTTTCTCCGATTACCCAAAACGAAAGAAAACAGCTGTGGTTTGCTAGTTCAATGGCCCCGGGTAGATCCGTTAGCCGTCATTTAATTGTCTTGGGCTACCTTACTTTTGCCAAAACACTGAGTTTTCTACACACACTCACACACACACACGACACACACACACACGATACACACACACACACACACACACACACACATGATACACACACTCACACTCACACACACACACACACACACACATGATACACACACACACTCACACACACACACTGACACACACATGATACACACACACACACACACTCACACACACACACACACACACACATGATACACACACACACACATAACGCACGCGCGCACACACACAGACACACACACGCACACACACACACACACACGCATACACACACACACACACACACACACACACACACGTACACACACACACACGCGTACACACACACACACATACACACACACACACACACACACACAAACACTCCTGGTCAGACATCTGATAGTTCATTAGCAGATAACGGTCGTCGGGTTAGGGTCTTACTTGACCGTCGTAGGGTCAGGGTCTTACTTGACCGTCGTAGGGTCAGGGTCTTACTTGACCGTCGTAGGGTCTAGGTCTTACTTGATCGTCGTAGGGTCAGGGCAAGACTCAGTGGGGAACACTCACCTGACCTGGCTCCCAAGTCACGTGGTCTCCACTCATCTTTCTTCTGGTCTCTTATTGCATTCACATTGTTCTCTGTTCATTCTACTCTGTACAGTACTATCTGGGTTAATTTTGTCCCCCCGCGGGTTAGGGGGAGTCCCATATTGGATGGGACGAGAAAGAATTTACCCGATGCTCCCCAGCATGTCGTAAGAGGCGACTAACGGATTCTGTTTCTCCTTTTACCCTTGTTAAGTGTTTCTTGTATAGAATATAGTCAATTTTTGTTAAGATTTTAGTCAAGCAGTATGTAAGAAATGTTAAGTCCTTTGTACTGGAAACTTGCATTCTCCCAGTAAGGTAATATATTGTACTACGTTGCAAGCCCCTGGAGCAAATTTTTGATTAGTGCTTTTGTGAACAAGAAACAATTGACAAGTGGCTCTATCCCATCTTCCCCCTTCCCCCGTCGCGATATAACCTTCGTGGTTCAAAACGACGTAAAACACCAAATAAAAGTTGATTTTGGCGTGTGAGTGATTTTTTAAAATGTTGTCTGCTGATGATGGGGATGTCGTTGTTGTTGGAGGATAGAGGGCTGTGCAGACGACAGAATGCACAATTTCCTTGTGTTTCCACAACGACGGAGTTGTCCTGTTGTGTGACGCCATGACGACTCTGTGTTCACGTTTAGAGCTGCTGTGCAAAATGAGTGTTAATGATGATGATAATTAGTTTTAACGTCCTCTTAGAACCATTTGGCCTATCTTGGGACAGGTAGAGTTAATATGCTTTATGTGGGGACAAGACACTGGACAAACATGCAAACAGAGAACACATATGATCGTGTTATATATCTGGAAGTCTGTTGTTGCGATATTTCAAAATGGGGATGGAAGTAATGATTGTGTACGCGGAATGTGGTTGGACTGGAGCAGTTTTGTAGGCTTATTTGTTTTTTTATGTATGTAGACTATGTTTATATTTGTGACTGAATAAGTTAAAAAAAATTAATTTTTTTTTTTAAATCATAAAAACAGAATCTTAATTTAGTCAAAGGAAAATATTGAAATAACTTGCTAAAATAATATAATGGAATGGGGAACTTAAGTTCAGGTGAGTGTTAATATTGTACTGTCGTGAGAACAGAGTGTGTTTGGGGGAAAACATAGCATTATTCTTGTGTGCTGTGATTTAATTACTGTTCTTGCTGCAGCTGCTGCGTTATTTACAACCTTTCCCTCGCTTTCCTAGCAAATTGTTACTTTTTTTCATTAAGCACTTTAGTCTCTAGGTTCCGCCTTCCTGTGTAGGCTTACTGTTTGTTGAACACACCTATATGTCAGCTGTTGTTAAAAAGGGGAGAAATTAGAGGTTGCAGTAGAGAAAGAGAGAGAGAGAGAGAGAGAGAGAGAGAGAGAGAGAGAGAGAGAGAGAGAGAGAGAGAGAGAGAGAGAGAGAGAGAGAGAGAGAGAGAGAGAGAGAGAGAGAGAGAGAGAGAGAGAGAGAGAGAGAGAGAGAGAGACAGAGACAGAGAGAGAGAGAGACAGAGAGAGAGAGACGCTTTGACGCTTTGAGGGTTTATTGTCATCAGCTTTAAAAGCCCTTTAGACAAAGGGAGTTACAATATGTACAAAGATATGCCGACAATCACACTGAACCAACCACTCTTGCACAAGCACACGCAGATGCACACACACAGACTCTCTCTTTCCCTCCTACTTTGTTGACCATTACTTGAATGTTGAGAACTAAACCATATGTCACTGAATCCAAATAAAACTAAATGCATGCTACTTACCACGAGGCAAAAAAGACAAAATCTAACATCTGGATTTCCGACATTGCTAATACGAAATCAAGATGTTACCGAAGTTGATAGCCATAAAGTCTTGGGAATAACCATTGACAATAACCTGTCTTGGTCAAAACAGGTAGATACACTTTGTAAAAAAAAAAAATAAAAAAAATCAGTTATCAACAATCTAATACTTTCCAGAACTTCGCACAAGACAACTTTTTTTCAGGCACATATTCAGTCAGCTCTTGACTATGCTTCCACAGTGTGGGACTCTGCAAGTGCAAACAGTTTGAAACACTTGGGCAGTTTACATAGACGAGCTGTTAAATTAATTGTTTTAAAAAATACATCTCTTTCCATGACTGATTATAAACGATTGCAAATTCTTCCTATCAAAGATAGATTTGCATATAACAAAGGTGTGATGATGTATAGAATTATGTCTGGGAATGCACCTACACTCATTGCCTCAAATTTCAAAATAAATCATCATAGAAAATGTAACAAATTAATTACCCAAAACTCCAAGAATTGATCTATACAAGTCGAGTCTATCATATTCTGGAGCAATTATGTGGAACGCCATTCCTAATATAATTGAATTACAAATTCATTAAACATCATTCAAGGAATATTACATGATGTTTCTTTTACAAAACTTATAAGAAATATTATCAAGCAGCTGGCAAAATATAACTGTACTCTCTGATTATATTGAAAAACATGATTATATATAATGCATGAAGGATATTTTTTTTATACAAACAAATATTTCTCTGTTATATATAATTTTCAAGCATTGCTAAAGAATCACAATGCATCTTAAAATGTCTTATTGGTTGCTTGACATGTTAATTATGGTAAATATGTCATTTGTACTATAGTTAAACTTATCTTCTATTTCTTCTTGTTTGTTACCCCTCAATGG
>NC_090246.1:6349593-6352093 GCF_037325665.1 Littorina saxatilis | reverse complement strand
ACTATTCCTCACAGTACAACACTATTCCGCACAGTACAACACTATTCCGCACAGTACAACAATATTCCGCACAGTACAACACTATTCCGCACAGTACAACACTATTCCGATCAGTACAACACTATTCCGCTCAGTACAACACTATTCCGCTCAGTACAACACAATTCCGCACAGTACAACACTATTCCGCACAGTATTCCGCACAGTACAACACTATTCCGCACAGTACAACACTATTCCGCTCAGTACAACACTGTTCCGCACAATACAACACTATTCGGTTTATGCTCACTATTCCGCACGGTACAACACTATTTCGCTCAGTACAACACTATTCCGCTCAGTACAACACTATTCCGCTCAGTACAACACTAGTCCGCACAGTACAACACTATTCCGCACAGTACAACACTATTCCGCACAGTACAACACTATTCCGCACAGTACAACACTATTCCGCTCAGTACAACACTATTCTGCACAGTACAACACTTCGACACAGTACAACACTATTCAGTACAACACTATTCCGCACAGTACAACACTATTCCGCACAGTACAACACTATTCCGCACAGTACAACACTATTCCGCACAGTACAACACTATTCGGCACAGTACAACACTATTCCGCACAGTACAACACTATTCACACTATTCCGCACAGTACAACACTATTCCGCACAGTACAACACTTCGACACAGTACAACACTATTCAGTACAACACTATTCCGCACAGTACAACACTATTCCGCACAGTACAACACTATTCCGCTCAATACAACACTATTCCGCACAGTACAACACTATTCCGCTCAGTACAACACTATTCTGCACAGTACAACACTATTCCGCACTGTACAACACTATTCGACACAGTAAAACACTATTCAGTACAACACTATTCCGCACAGCACAACACTATTCCGCACAGTACAACACTGTTCCGCACAATACAACACTATTCGGTTTATGCTCCTTGGTTACTGTTCAGAAACCCTTTTTTCACTCAAGCGGTTTTCGTGTGGTGTTTGGACACTCCATGAACGTACGGATAATAATTATTGTGGAAGGAAGCAAACTTGCATTTTTTCAATTAAACGATTTAGGCTCCCAAAATCTGTCTGTCTGTCTGTCTGTCTGTCTGTCTGTCTGTCTGTCTGTCTGTCTGTCTGTCTCTCTCTTTCTCTCTCTCTCTCTCTCTCTCTCTCTCTCTCTCTCTCTCTCTCTCTCTCTCTCTCTTTCTCTCTCTCTTTCTCTATCTCTCTCTCTCAGTTTTTGCCCGGTCTTGTCGAATTATTTATTTTACTTTTTGCGGACGACCTAGCTCTCCTCTCTGACACAGCACTGGGATTACAAAGGCAGATTAATGTTTTAAACGATGCATGTAAAAGACTGTACCTAAACATTAACATTGATAAAACTAAATGTATGGTATTTAGAAAAGGGTTTTTTTTGGGTAAGAATGAAAAATGGTATTTGAATGGAAAATTGCTTGAGGTTGTTAATGAATATAATTATTTAGGTTTTGTGTTTACTACAAAAATGAGTTTGAAAAGGGGAGTTGATTTTTTAGCGGTGAAAGGGAGGCGAGCATGCATTGACTGTATTAGACACGTTAGAAAACTGAATGATATCTCCAAAAGTTGTTTTTTCAAAATTTTCGATTCCCAGGTGCAATCCATATTAATGTACTCTTCCGAAATGTGGGGTCTCCAAAGATTAGACAATATAGAAAAGGTTCACACACTTGCATGCAAAAGGTTCTTAAGTGTTCCTCTTAAAGTATCAAACAAGTTTGTGTATGGAGAACTGGGACGCTACCCTTTGTACATCAACAGTGCAGTAAGGTGCATAAAATATTGGTTGAAGCTGCTGACACTAGATATATCCAGAATTCCCAGACAGGCATACTTAATGTTAAAAAACTTGGACGAGCGAGGTAAAACATGCTGGGCAACACATGTAAAGAATACATTGTTTAGCACGGGGTTTGGATATGTTTGGTTGCAACAAGGGGTGGGGTGTGAAAAAACATTTATTTCTTTGTTTAAACAGAGAATGGCTGATATGTATTTGCAGGAATGGAATGGTTCCATTATAAGTAATGACATTTATCAAAACTACCGATTATTCAAAACAGTTTTTGAAAGTGAGAAGTACTTTGATTTCATTGACAAAAAATGTTTCCGCGATTGTTTGATCAAATTGCGTCTGGGTGTGTTGCCTATTGGAGCTTCGTGTTTTAGAAGAACATTTGGAAGGGACAGGAATATTCTATGCAAGCTTTGTGATGTTGTGGAAGACGAAAAGCACTTTGTATTTGATTGTCCATTGTATGCAAACGCCAGGGCTAAGTTTCTAAATACAAGATATAACTCATTAAATTGTGTGAATATTCTCCGCAACGGCTCATCATCTGATATTCTGATTAAGCATTTACTTGTTTATTGCTCTAAAAACTCGCCTGGAGTTTACTGAAAACATAGCTCAAGACGAC
>NC_090246.1:6332093-6344593 GCF_037325665.1 Littorina saxatilis | reverse complement strand
AACAGCCAGTGCAGCAATTACCATCAAGTGCACGATGTTGGCATCAATGACGTCATTGGGGACAGTATCATTGTTAGAGAGCGAGACGATTGTGTCACCAAAAATAGCCTGTTAAATTCCATGATTATCATACAAAAAGAAAAACAAGTCGCGTAAGGCAAAATTACTACATTTAGTCAAGCTGTGGAACTCACAGAATGAAACTGAACGCACTGCATTTTTTCACAATGACCGTAGTCCGCCGCTTGTGCAAAACGGAGTGAAAGTGACGAGCCTGTTCAGCGCGGTAGTGGTTTCGCTGTGCTGCATAGCACGCTTTTCTGTACCTCTCTTCGTTTTAACTTTCTGAGCGTGTTTTTAATCCAAACATATAATATCTATATGTTTTTTGAATCAGGAACCAACAAGGAATAAGATGAAATTGTGTTTTTAAATCGATTTCGGAAGTTTAATTTTGATCATAATTTTTATATTTTTAATTTTCAGAGCTTGTTTTTAATCCAAATATAACATATTTATATGTTTTTGGGATCAGGAAATGATGTAGAATAAGATTAACGTAAATTTGGATCGTTTTATATATATATATAAAGAAAAATTATTACAATTTTCAGATTTTTAATGACCAAAGTCATTAATTGATTTTTAAGCCACCAAGCTGAAATGCAATACCGAAGTCCGGCCTTTGTCGAAGATTGCTTTACAAAAATTTCAATCAATTTGATTGAAAAATGAGTGTGTGACAGTGCCGCCTCGACTTTTACAAAAAAGCCGGATATGACGTCATCAAAGGTATTTATCGAAAAAAAGAAAAAGCATCTGGGGATATCATTCCCAGGAACTCTCATGTCAAATTTCATAAAGATCGGTCCAGTAGTTTGGTCTGAATCACTCTACACACACACACGCACAGACAGACACACACACACATATACACCACGACCCTCGTCTCGATTCCCCCTCTATGTAAACAAGTCGCGTAAGGCGAAATTACTACATTTAGTCAAGCTGTGGAACTCACAGAATGAAACTGAACGCACTGCATTTTTTCACAATGACCGTAGTCCGCCGCTAGTGCAAAAGGCAGTGAAAGTGACGAGCCTGTTCAGCGCTGTAGCGGTTGCGCTGCGCTGCATAGCACGCTTTACTGTACCTCTCTTCGTTTTAACTTTCTGAGCGTGTTTTTAATCCAAACATATCATATATATATATATGTTTTGGAATCAGGAACCAACAAGGAATAAGATGAAATTTTTTTTAAAACGATTTCGGAAATTTAATTTTAATCAAAATGTTTATATTTTTAATTTTCAGAGCTTGTTTTTAATCCGAATATAACATATCTATATGTTTTTGGAATCAGAACATGATACAAAATACAATAAACGTAATTTTGGATCGTTTTATACAAAAATAATTTTAATAACAATTTTCAGATTTTTAATGACCAAAGTCAATAATTAATTTTTAAGCCTTCATGCTAAAATGCAATACCGAAGTCCGGCCTTTGTCGAAGATTGCTTGGCCAAAATGTCAATCAATTTGATTGAAAAATGACGGTGTGAGAGTGCCGCCTCAACTTTTACAAAAAGCCGGATATGACGTCATAAAAGACATTTATCGAAAAAAAGAAAACAAATCTGGGGATATCATATCCAGGAACTCTCATGTAAAATTTCATAAAGATCGGTCCAGTAGTTTAGTCTGAATCGCTCTACACACACACACGCACAGACAGACAGACAGACACACACACACACACACACACACACACACACACACACACACACACACACACACACACACACACACACACATACACCACGACCCTCGTCTCGATTCCCCCTCTATGTTAAAACATTTAGTCAAAACTTGACTAAATGTAAAAAGAAGAGATGTTGGATTTATGTTTCGCCGAGTGTTACTTATTTTTTACGAAAGGCGTTGTATGCATGTTGTGTCATTTTGCATATTTCATTTTAACCAGCAGGCCTAAAAACCTATTTTGATTGGTCTTGAGGTCAAGTTTGGTCAATACCAAGTTTATTTCATATCAAACTCCCCGAATGAATCAAGCAAGCAAGCATTATAACCAGCACCAGAGCTGGCCACAGGGCACTGCTCTGAAGACGAAACTGTGGGAAACTGTTGACGACCCGCATCGAACTTTGCCGGTTGACAGCAGGCCTGGACTAGAACAGACACAACGGTCATAAGATGTCGTGAAATAAATCAACAGACGAGGGGAGCTCGTCCGTCATCATGGTCTTTCTACCCTTGACATTGTCACATCAAATTGCCCGTTTACGTGTCGAACAAAAGTGACACACCTCCTGACTTTTGGTCCCAGGTACTGCCACATTACCAATTTGCCATCGTCCAAGACTTTCCAGCCTCTCGAGCTTCGATCTCGCTATTCAAGTTAGTAATGTCACTGTCAAACCTACAGCTATTCTAGGTTGTTCATCTTCATCCATACCATTTTGTCAAGTAATCTGTCAGACGCGAAAGACAATCTGATTTTCGTTACATTGAATTAACTGAACGCTGGCGGCTTTCGTAAGACCTTGACAGTGACGACGTCTGTCTAGTGCAGACGTCACGATGAAAATGACGTATTGGTGAAAATGACGTCAGTCCTGGTGTGGATGATGTCCTGGTGTGGCCGTCAGGTGGCGGGTCGAGCGGGGACAGTGTCGTAGTGTCCGCAGTGTCTGTGGTCAGTAATTGATGAAATAACATTACGCTGTCGCCCGGAGCTGGACTCAAGGCCCTTAGGCCCAGGTTACTGGCCACACTTCTGTTTCTGCCTCTCCCCCCCCGTCTCTCTCTCTCTCTCTCTCTCTCTCTCTCTCTCTCTCTCTCGCTCTCTCTCTCTCTCTCTCTCTCTCTCTCTCTCTCTCTCTCTCTCTCTCTCTCTCTCTCTCTCTCTCTCTGTATGAGTGTATGTATGTCTTTGTCTGTGTCTCCCTCTGAGTCTCTCCGCTTCTGTCTTTCTATGTCTGTCTCTGTTTATGTGTGTGTGTGCGTCTCTCTCGCTCTCTCGCTCTCTCGCTCTCGCTCTCTCTCTCTCTCTCCCATCCGACTCCTGGCAGGTTAGGGGGAGTCCCATATTGGTTGGGACGAGAAAGAATTTACCCGATGCTACCCAGCATGTCGTAAGAGGCGACTAACAGTTCTGTTTCTCCTTTTACCCTTGTTGAGTGTTTCTTGTATAGAATATAGTCAATGTTTGTAAAGATTTTAGTCAAGCAGTATGTAAGAAATGTTAAGTCCTTTATACTGGAAACTTGCATTCTCCCAGTAAGGTCATATATTGTACTACGTTGCAAGCCCCTGGAGCAATTTTTTGATTAGTGCTTTTGTGAACAAGAAACAATTAACAAGTGGCTCTATCCCATCTCCCCCCTTTCCCCTATCCCATCTCCCCCCTTCCCCCGTCGCGATATAACCTTGAATGGTTGAAAACGACGTTAAACACCAAATAAAGAAAAAGAAAGACTCCTGGCACACATGTCAAAGCAGAGGTTAACTTGAGTGCACGTGTACCTAGCAGGAGGGGTGTGATTCGGGTCAGAAGTGGGGTAAAGCACTTTGGTCTTCAGTCTTTGGGTTATAGCTTTCAGTGGAGAAGATGCCAACATGAAATTGCACTATGCTCTACTATTTATTGATGGCCGCCCTCTTTCTTCAATTAGCTGAGGGCGGTGAACATGTGTCGTTGTTTGCCGTTCTCATGAAACATAAGTAATCAATTTATCCACTTGATTATATTCACAACAGGGACCTATCACTCTTCTTTGCATGGTTTTATGCCTACGGATTTTCAAATACTCTGCAACACATGTAACCCAAATTCAACATGTGCCCGTACAATACCGCTTCTTTTATGAAAACATTGCTTCGGCCATGTTGATTTTAATCAACCAATTTTCTTGTTCTAACAGTGTCGTCTGTCTGTCTGTCTCCCCCTCTCTCCCCCCCTCTCTCTCTCTCTCTCTCTCTCTCTCTCTCTCTCTCTCTCTCTCTCTCTCTCTCTCTCTTTCTCTCTCTCTCTCTCTCTCTCTCTCTCTCTCTCTCTCTCTCTCTCTCTCTCTCTCTCTCTCTCTCTCTCTCTCTCTCTCTGGCTAGGACTAGCTGTAAGAAAGGACCATATGGACCTAACGGTACATTTAGTATCCTTCTGTAATGAAGTTTACGAGTTTGAGTTCTCTCTCGCAAGTTGTGCCCGTCTTTACGCCTGTGTGCAGCACCAAGTACGGTCTTCATATTAACGTTGCGGTGAGCTGGCTGCTTTTCTTTTTCATACTGACGGGAAGGATTTGTGGGTGATTATTTTGATGTAGATTTTCCACGTTTTTCCATAGCCTCTAAAATGTCTCCCATTTTCTCTACAGGGGGGACGGTTGGATGAAAGATAAGTTAAGATGATGTTTCATAATTTCACATTCAGAATATAATCATTCTTGATTTTGTATCATTCATGTAACAGGCGTGATACGATTTAAAAGACTGAGCTCAGAAAGTGTATCAGCAAGAAGCCATGATGCATCACTCCTGTTGAGAGACTTTAAATGAAATGTGATGATACGGCGTCGTAACCGCACAGCCACGCACGAGATATAGGCCGAAGTAAATCAACACATTTATCTTTTCTTTATTTGGTGTTTAACGTCGTTTTCAACCACGAAGGTTATATCGCGACGGGGAAGGGGGGGGGGGGGAGATGGGATAGAGCCACTTGTTAATTGCTTCTTGTTCACAAAAGCACTAATCAAAAAATTGCTCCAGGGGCTTGCAACGTAGTACAATATATTACCTTACTGGGAGAATGCAAGTTTTCAGTACAAAGGACTTAACATTTCTTACATACTGCTTGACTAAAATCTTTACAAACATTGACTATATTCTATACAAGAAACACTTAACAAGGGTAAAAGGAGAAACAGAATCCGTTAGTCGCCTCTTACGACATGCTGGGGAGCATCGGGTAAATTCTTCCCCCTAACCCGCGGGGGGTAGAACACATTTATATGACAGTGCACGATAAAGCCGTGTATATTAGAATTGTTTTTAAAAAACAAGTTTCGCACGTCATAATTATACTATTGCAAAGGATGCTTAACTACATGAAAACAAACCAGAATCTTACAAACTTTCTTGGTATGGACATTTCGAGGTTCTTTATGCAAAGGGAACAGCTTGGCGTTTTGTGGGAGTTGAGCTCAGAAGATACGTCGGAATGTGCAGACTTTCTGGACAGGAATACAGCGTTAAAAGCATATTTCGTAAAAACAGTATTTTCACATTGAAATTTGTTTGGACTATCTTGTAGAAAATGGGTTAATTATGTCAAACAGAGCAGAGTTGCTCAGAACGAAATGTTTTGCTTCATAGCCACGTGGCGCAGTCCGCAGCTGTTTCCGCCATCTGTTGATTCTCCCAAAGCTTTTCTTGATATCGACATGAGTAGAGCCTCTGCCAGGAAAGGTTTATATCATTGTTATATTCCAGTATGCGAGGCGGGAGGGGGAGGGTATGGCGCAAGCCATAGACTGCCTAAAACTTCCACAATTTACCGCAACTTATATCGCCAATTTGGCATTATTGTCAAACAATAATAAAATTAAAATAAATTCGTTTAACATCGCTGAATAGGACTCATCAATATACATTTTATCAGCAGTCAAACATTGAGATGTTTTAGTAGCGTTAGCTTGTTGCATGATTGTGGTGCGCGAGGAAAGTAACATTTGAAGAATCCGCTGAGTTGAAGGTAACCGAATGGTTAATTGCCATGTTGCCGTGCCATGTTGCCATGTTGCCATGTTGCCATGTTGCCATGTTGCCGTGCCGCAGCAGACCAGCAAGTTATTTTCTCTGCATCAAAACATCGGATGACAGGCAGGAAAATTGAAAGCATATGGTTTTCGGCAAATTTGCTGAAATAGTCACAAAAAAAGTGTCGGTAATGTTCCTGAGTGCAAGGCACGCAGTCCTTGACGTCATCTCGCCCCCACTGTCAACAACATAAGTTTGGCAGATATTCCGAAATGACGGCAACTTTGCGATGTGAACGAAGTGTCTGTGTTTGGCTGAGTGCCGTCGTATCTCGACTTGCAGAACCAGCTGTATGTCTCTGCGGACACTTTCATTCTCACTTCACTAAGCGTTCCTTCAAGGCTACTTGGCAAAGACGAAAGTAGGACTGGTGGTCTCAAGCACTTTGAGTAAATGTTGGTCACTGTTGTTTGTGGTCAGACATTTGCTGATGAAAACTGATCACAAGTTGGTGCTATCATGACGGGCCTTATATTTACCAACACTTCCCTGCAAAGAGCACTTTGCTATACGATGCAGTCTGCCACCATCAGTTTTTGAAAGATTTGTGCAAGTAAGCAACGACGTTTATTTGTTGGTGTCATTATCTTGTTAGAATTGTTTTTGTTTCTTGTTTTTTGTCTCGCTTTTGTTTTCTTTTTTGTGTTAGACTGTGTGAGCATTACGTTTTTATTTTTTGCTTGTCGAATTTTGAGGTGAGGGCGGACAGAAACGAACGAGGGAGGGGGGTCGGGAGGAGAGGGCATAGATATGATTGATGTTACAATGACTGTCATAGTGGTTGTGGAGTGTGTCGTGTTCCCTGTGTGCCGCCCTGTGTTCTGTCCGCGTGGTGTTAGAGGTATGACTGCAGCACCGGCACAGAGGCTGGAGGGGGGATGGACATCAGAAGTGACGCAGAACGCGGTGGCCAGCTACAGGTGTAAGCCAGCCTGTGGTGTTACTCACACCTTTGTCGCTTGTCTCTCTGCCCTGCACACCTTGACCTTGCGTGTCCGTCGCTAAAGTGCCCTTCACATGGTAGACTTTCAACCAACTTTCCCCAACTTTTGTCGTTTGAAAACCGCTCCAGAGTTGTCGAGGCAAAGTCGGCGACAAGTCTGCCACGTGAACGGCCCCAACAACGGTTCGATTTAGGACAGATTTAGCAGCGAATCCAAAACTCAGATTAGCGCTGCTCGATGATTTTGCGCAGACTTTTCTTATTGCTTGGCTCTATCCAGAGATATAATTAGACGCCAATTTATAACTTTGCTCTAACCAAACTGATCTCACCGCATTTGGAGGTACATGTAACTTCTACAGGGGAATTAGCCTTCAACTAAGTCTGGCAAAAGATTGAGCGTTGGCGCAGTACACATGGGCAGCGGTTTTGATTGGACTTTGAGCCGTCTTAAATCGCTTGAAAGTTGGGGGTAAGTTGGCTGAAAGTCTGCCATGTGAACGCGCTCTGTGGCTTGATGAGGATGTACACACACACACACACACACACACACACACACACACACACACTCACTCTCTCTCTCTCTTTAAGTCTTATGTCTTTCTTGACCTCTCCCCTCCACCCCCCCCCCCCCTCCCCACCTCGGCGTTCAGTTCTTGTTTACATCGCGCGTTACTCGGGAATATTAGATACTGATAACGTGTAGATAATTGCCATGAAGAGTGTATGTCAATGGTTTGACCTGATTCGGTCAACACTCTGACCTCCCCCTCACCCTCGCCCTTTGCACCAATCAATGCTGGCAGTACATTCAACTCTGGGACCGACACACACATAGTATGTATGGCGGAGCAGGGCAGAGGGGGGGGGGGGATGTTAAGGCTATAATCATGTGGTTCGCTCTCCTCCCCTGACAAGCTGCAATCATAACGCTCAGATATATCGCTTAGCCATGGGGCCTCTTCAGTCTTTGTGGACAGCTTGAGTTGCTCTCAGTTCTCATTCTGGTCCTTGGCTACTGGGCTTGATATTGTCCGCTCTGTGTTGGCAAACACGATTCGAGTACCGCCGACATTAACGGTAGATCAATTAACAGTACATCACAACATGCGATTTTGGTGTAACCATGACGATATCTGTTAGTATCTGTGTAGGTTTTATAATGATGGAGAGGTGCTGACGTTATTTTTTTTCTGTTGGTGTCTTTATTGCGTTTTGTGTTGTTCACTGTGAAATGTGTCTGCAATGTCTTAGCTCCCCGATGATAGTGGGAAAGGGGTGGGGGGAGGGGGGGTGTGAAAGGGGAGGGGCACAGTTACTGTTTGACAGCCAAATAACGTTACGACGACATGACAGCGCCTTCACGGAATATGTCCAAAGCACGTTTACCTTTCTCCTCGCTGTTTGAGGACGTCAACCCGCTCTACCCCTGCCTGCAGTTTTCGATGAGCCCTGAAACAAACCATCCAGCGGAGCGACCACACGGCGGCTGGGCCAAAATGTGGCCACGTTGACCTGACCCTTTTAACGGGTGTTTTGTGGGTGCCGGCTGATTCTTGCAATCGATTTTTCCGCCAATTTTTCCAAAAACAACAACAACAATAACAACTACACCAGCAACAAGAACTCCACGCAGCGAAATGAACTAGTAGAAGCAAATAATAAAAAGCCGTGTGAAACAAATGGAGCAATCGGATAACGAAACACTCAAGTACACTTGTGAGGACCCGAGTTATTGTAGTTGAGGGCTCTGCAGAGGTCTCTCTTGGGGTATGTCTTTTTCTGTGTTTGTTTTTTTCCCGTTTAGCGCGGGCCGGAAAGCTATAAAATCAAGGGCGCTGGTGTGAAGAAACCAAACTCCTCGTATTCTTACTTTTTGCATCCGTTTCCATTAAAGTGTGGACATAAAACAGCGGCATGTATCGTTATGTGGAGAACTGAACGCTAAAAGGGAACAGGACCGGCCAACTAGGTTAACTGCCGTATCGATACCAATCAGTCGTACGTGTGTGTGTGTGAATGTGTGTGTGTGTGTGTGTGTGTGTGTGTGTGTGTGTGTGCGTGCGTGCGTGCGTGTGTGTGTGCGCGTGCGTGCGTGAGTGTATGTGTGTGTCTCTCTCTCTCTCTCTCTCTCTCTCTCTCTGTGTGTTCCATAGTTGACGCCTTCTATCGCATATCGACCTATATCCCAGCCCTCACTGGCCCAAGCACTGTTTTGTGACCCACGAGTGCAGTGACCCACGAGTGCAAAAGAGAAAATGACAGCAGTAGTTTTAGTGCTTCCAATTCGGGTCTAGGTGTGTCCCGAGAAGCGATGCCTTGATGTGACCTCTCTGCACTCTGCACGTGATTAACCGAAGAGGTTCGAGTATACCACCACTGACGTCATAATCCCTGATATTTACGTCACGATGTGTTTTATGCTGGACCTTTCACTCCTTGCTAGTATTACTGAGATGTTGTCCGGTGTTGCGTGCTGCTGCAGCATGGATGGAGGGGGGGGGGGGATAGGGGGGGGGGGGGGGCGGTTGGAGAGACCTACTGCGGCGTGTGACCATAAGTCAGGTAAAGGCGGGGGCTGAGCGCAACTGGTTGTGTTTTGTGGGATGCCTGTCTCACATTGTGTCTGACGACATGCGGTGAGCGGCTCAGGACAGCTCTCAGGGCGTCGTCTCTCCAGTCATGCAAGCAGGGCGCGGATCGAACGCTAAGTCCTCCCTCCCTCCGTCCTGCTGCATCAAGCTCCATAACTCTCGGCTCTTATTTCCTGGCGGATTTTATTTTTAGCTTTTATTTTCCCCTGATCTGCCGCAAACCGTTTCTTTTTTTGTATGCCTGTCGTGATATTCAGATCTTCGTGACTCCCCCCCCTCTCTCTCTCTCTCTCTCTCTCTCTCTCTCTCTCTCTCTCTCTCTCTCTCTCTCTCTCTCTCTCTCTCTCTCTCTCTCTCTCTCTCTCTCACACACACACACCCACACCCACACACTCTCTCTCTCTCTCTCTCTCTCTCTCTCTCTCTCTCTCTCTCTCAGCCCCCACTGGCCCAATTGATGTTCTTACTTTCATTTTATTATAATCATGTAGCAGTAGTTTTCTTTACTTGCTTATTCTTTAGCAATTTTAGACTAGTCCCTCTTTAGGGCGAGGGCCAGATGTAAAAAGCAGATCACTGCTTACTCTATTACCATCGTTAAATAAAGAATTGTTCTTGTTCTTGTTCTTGTTCAGTGTCAATACATGTAGTTGTTGCAGTAGAACAAGCAGTGTTATGTGTTTATTGGTTCGCTGTTCCATTCAAACACGTTGAGACAGAATCCCACACGAAACTAAACCGGATTATGCACGTCATCCCCTTTCACGCAATACTGGTTGGCAATGGACGGAGCTGCAAGGTTTTCAAGTACCACGCAACAAAATTAATGCAACGTCATGAAAACTGGGTTACCTCTTAGTTCCGGAAACGATCAGTTCCTCTCTCGCCCTGTGGTCGCCGTGGAGAGGGTCAAAAACTGATTCATGACAGCTCTACCCAGAAGGTAACACCTTGTCACAAAATGTAGTGTGAACAATGTCAGGCCGACGTTAAGCAACAGCAAGAGAAGGAAGCTGAAGCAGCAAAGCCAGACCTTTTCATCATGGCGTAATTAGATAAGCTTGCAGCGAGTTGATGGAACAAATGTGAATGTTGTACTAGCGGACAGAACTCATTGCTCTTAGCGGCCCAACACCTTGCCGCAAAGTGGAATTTCATTCATGTCCCGGTGTCACGATTTCATCTTTCGCCTGTGTACATATTTTTCCCTCGACATATACTCAAGACTGAAATGTTGTTTCCTGGTAAAATTAAGAAGTGAAATTATTTATGGACGAAAAGCATGTCAGTTTCTTGCATGTGAAGAAAATTGGTGGTAAAATTTAATAGATTTCACCCCCAAAATCGAATTCTTCGAAAACGTGTACTGAGTGGTTACGTCCCTTGAGTTAGAAGGAAAACATTTTAGGATGAATCAAATTTCTAAGTTAAATTAAGTAGATGTGCAACGCCAAGGCACTGCATACCCCAGCGAAAGACAAACCTCTCTCTCTCTCTCTCTCTCTCTCTCTCTCTCTCTCTTTCTCTCTCTCTCTCTCTCTCTCTCTCTCTCTCTCTCTCTCTCTCTCAAACACACACACACACACGAACACACACACACACACACACACACACACACACCCAAGTTACACACGTACACACATGCACACTCACTCACACGCACTCACTCACTCTCTCACACACACTTCACTGTACACACAAAACACACCCCCATAATCACATATGGACAGACGGACATACACACACACCTTTACAGACAAACACACATACACACACACATACATTTACGCACACGCACAAACACAAACCAACCCACCCACTCTCTCTCTCTCTCTCTCTCTCTCTCTCTTGCTCTCTCTCTTTATCTCTTATACACACACACCCACACAAACACACACACACACACATGTACATACGCACGCATGTACGCACGCACACACCCACACACACACACACACACACACACACACACACACACACATTGACTCACACAAATCTCATACACACAATACACACACACATACGCACATACACGGTTGGCCTAGTGGTAAGGCGTCCGCCCCGTGATCGGGAGGTCGTGGGTTAGAACCCAGGCCGGGTTGTTTGTTTGACTTTAAAATTGGCAATCTAGTGGGTGCTCCGCCTGGCGGCTGGCATTATGGGGTTAGTGCATGCTAGGACTGGTTGGTCCGGTGTCAGAATAATGTGACTGGGTGAGACATGAAGCCTGTGCTGCGACTTCTGCCTTTTGTGTAGCGCACGTTATATCTCAAAGCAGAACCGCCCTGATAATTATGGAAACAAACAAACAAATACGCACATAGACAGACGGACACACACACCTTTACAAACAAACACATATACACACTCATACACACACAAACATACACACAAACTCATGCACACACACATTCACACACACACACACTCCGGTTGGTCAGTCCGATGTCAGAATAATGTGACTGGGTGAGACATGAAGCCTGTGCTGCGACTTCTGTCTTGTGTGTGGCGCACGTTATATGTCAAAGCAGCACCGCCCTGATATGGCCCTTCGTGGTCGGCTGGGCGTTGAGCAAACAAACAAACAAACACCCACACACACACACACACACTGTACATACGCACGCACACACACACACACACACACATACTGGTGTGAGCCACGTTATCCGGTCAGTGAGTTTGCACAATCATTAAGATGCCGGGAAAAATTAGCAGAGTTTACAGGCCGATTCTGTCCAGATTTGAGATGAAACTTTATTTTGTAATTCTAAATGAAGTTGGAAAGAAATCATTCGCCTATTTTGAAACTTTAGCTAAGCTGACATTTTACATGAATAGAGATGCCATGTAGTGTATGTTGACATTTACTATCATAAAGTGGTCAAAAGGCAGCTTAACGGTGCTCCTACTAACACACACACACACACACACACACTTTCGTATATTATAAACATAAATCATCCAAATTAAATATACCGGCCTCTTTCGGTCACATCGCTGCTCTTGCCGCTGCTCTCTCCAAACTACGGCGTCCATTTTCAGTGTCAACTGAACTTATGGCGCGCCGAACTTGTGTGACCTTGTGTGAGGAATTTTACCGCGTAAGCGCGGTCACGTGT
>NC_090246.1:6292093-6329593 GCF_037325665.1 Littorina saxatilis | reverse complement strand
AACTCATGCACACACACATTCACACACACACGTACACACACTCCGGTTGGTCCGGTGTCAGAATAATGTGACTGGGTGAGACATGAAGCCTGTGCTGCGACTTCTGTCTTGTGTGTAGCGCACGTTATATGTCAAAGCAGCACCCCCCTGATATGGCCCTTCGTGGTCGGCTGGGCGTTAAGCAAACAAACAAACAAACACCCACACACACACACACACACACACACTGTACATACGCACGCACACACACACACACACACACACACACACATTGACTGACACAAATCTCATACACACATAACACACACTTATACGCACATAGACCGGCACGGTTGGCCTAGTGGTAAGGCGTCCGCCCCGTGATCGGGAGGTCGTAGGTTCGAACCCCGGCCGGGTCATACCTAAGACTTTAAAATTGGCAATCTAGTGGATGCTCCGCCTGGCGTCTGGCATTATGGGGTTAGTGCTAGGACTGGTTGGTCCGGTGTCAGAATAATGTGACTGGGTGAGACATGAAGCCTGTGCTGCGACTTCTGTCTTGTGTGTGGCGCACGTTATATGTCAAAGCAGCACCCCCTCTGATATGGCCCTTCGTGGTCGGCTGGGCGTTGAGCAAACAAACAAACAAATACGCACATAGACAGTCGGACACACACACCTTTACAAACAAACACATATACACACTCATACACACACAAACATACACACAAACTCATGCACACACACATTCACACACACACACACACACACACACTCTCTCTCTCCCTCTCTCAAACACACACACACACACACACACCAAGTCACACACACACATACACCCACACACACACTCACTCACACGCACTCACTCACTCTCCAACAAAAAAACTTCATACACACAAAACACACCGCCATACGCACATATGGACAGACGGACATGCACACCTTTACAAACAAACACACATACACGCACACACATACACTTATGCCCACACACACACTTACACACACACGAGTACAGTCTCATGCACGCGTGCGCACGCACACACACAGACACACACACACACACGCACACACAAATACGCACAACCACACACATACGAGTACAGACTCAAGCACGCGTGCGCGCGCACACACACACACCCACACACACACACACAAATACACACACACACACACACACACACACACACACACACACACACACACACAGTAACACTAACACATGTGCACAAAATGAACACAAACACACACACTGCGCGAGAGAGAAAGACTACAGGGAGGCATGACGTCATGATGCATTAATTGACGTCAAAGACTTTCGACCGTGACGTATTCTTCTTACGCGAGCTTTATCCATAGACTTGGAAACTACGGAATTTCTACCCGTCCAAAGCGGCCTGGGGTGGCGTTTGCTGAAAAAATGGGGGCGCCTATTTTACCCACCGTATTTTTGTCAGTATGGTCCCCATTTTTGGTGAACTTCCATCTCCAACTGTAGCACGTAGCCGGGCACAACGAATCCTTCTTTATCATGTATTATTCGGTGTGCACATTTCTCAAATCGATTACAGTATAGCGTTCACGGGATACCTCCAGCTTCGCTGGGATAAAACAAATTGGTTGGACAAATTTGGCCCCATGAATGTAAGGTACACAAGGTCGCTCATCAGTACTATCGAAGGGTGTTTTTTTGTTCAGTGTAGAGTTTATACTAGATCAACGAGGCCGAGAAGCGAAATATCAACACGGCGAAAGATGAAAACGTCACACCGGCATCAAGATAGATGGCTCACGTCACAGTGGGCCCGGCGTCACGTCACAGTGGGCCCGGCGTCACGTCACAGTGGGCCCGGCGTCACGTCACAGTGGGCCCGGCGTCCAGGCTTCACCTGAAATGACTGAAGTCGCCGGTAAAACGGAGGACAGAACTGTAGTTACAGAATGGCGTAGAAAGTCGCCGGTAAAACAGAGGACAGAACTGTAATTACAGAAGGGTGTAGAAAGTCGCCGGTAAAACAGAGGACAGAACTGTAGTTACAGAAGGGTGTAGAAAGTCGCCGGTAAAACAGAGGACAGAACTGTAGTTACAGAAGGGTGTGGAAAGTCGCCGGTAAAACAGAGGACAGAACTGTAATTACAGAAGGGTGTAGAAAGTCGCCGGTAAAACAGAGGACAGAACTGTAATTACAGAAGGGTGTAGAAAGTCGCCGGTAAAACAGAGGACAGAACTGTAGTTACAGAATGGCGTAGAAAGTCGCCGGTAAAACGGAGGACAGAACTGTAGTTACAGAAGGGTGTAGAAAGTCGCCGGTAAAACGGAGGACAGAACTGTAGTTACAGAAGGGTGTAGAAAGTCGCCGGTAAAACGGAGGACATAACTGTAGTTACAGAAGGGTGTAGAAAGTCGCCGGTAAAACGGAGGACAGAACTGTAGTTACAGAAGGGTGTAGAAAGTCGCCGGTAAAACGGAGGACAGAACTGTAGTTACAGAAGGGTGTAGAAAGTCGCCGGTAAAACGGAGGACAGAACTGTAGTTACAGAATGGCGTAGAAAGTCGCCGGTAAAACAGAGGACAGAACTGTAATTACAGAAGGGTGTAGAAAGTCGCCGGTAAAACAGAGGACAGAACTGTAATTACAGAAGGGTGTGGAAAGTCGCCGGTAAAACGGAGGACAGAACTGTAGTTACAGAAGGGTGTAGAAAGTCGCCGGTAAAACGGAGGACAGAACTGTAGTTACAGAAGGGTGTAGAAAGTCGCCGGTAAAACGGAGGACAGAACTGTAGTTACAGAAGGGTGTAGAAAGTCGCCGGTAAAACGGAGGACAGAACTGTAGTTACAGAAGGGTGTAGAAAGTCGCCGGTAAAACGGAGGACAGAACTGTAGTTACAGAAGGGTGTAGAAAGTCGCCGGTAAAACGGAGGACAGAACTGTAGTTACAGAAGGGTGTGGAAAGTCGCCGGTAAAACGGAGGACAGAACTGTAGTTACAGAAGGGTGTAGAAAGTCGCCGGTAAAACGGAGGACAGAACTGTAGTTACAGAAGGGTGTGGAAAGTCGCCGGTAAAACGGAGGACAGAACTGTAGTTACAGAATGGCGTAGAAAGTCGCCGGTAAAACGGAAGACAGAACTGTGGTTACAGAATGGCGTAGAAAGTCGCCGCGGTCGATGTCATGTAGAAAAATACCTGTCATGTCTTCATTTGTCAACATATGCGCACCATTCTGGTCTTGTCAGTTTTCCTTTGAGACCATAATTATGTTTGTGTAAGTTTACTCATATCGTTTTAGCAAAGGAAACATTCTTGTTTGTTTGTTTTTTGCTATTTGTTTGGTTGTTTGTTTGTTTGTTTCGTTGTTTGTTTCGTTGTTTGTTTCGTTGTTTGTTTCGTTGTTTGTTTCGTTGTTTGTTTCGTTGTTTCGTTGTTTGTTTCGTTGTTTGTTGATATCGTTTCTCTTTGTAGTTTTGATAGGCGCAGGGGTTAAGGATGGTTTCTGTGATGGACACTGCAAGATGTCTCCTCATGTGTTTGTATGATACCTACTTCATTGTGTACAGCTAACCCATCCAGGCAATGCAGACGTGTTGTAATATATCTCCTTCGTGTTATCTTCTCATTAGTGTCGCCCTCATTTGTTACCTCTGTCATGTTTGCCGTGCGCTTCAAAAGGGAGATACAGATTATCTTTCACTGTATTTTTCAGCTTATTAGATTTGTTTGAAACTGTAGTAAAATCATAAAGTCAGTAAATATGTTTGTATGGTAAATTGAATAAACATACAGCTTATATGTTGCATGTCATTTCCTCACACACTCAAAGAGGTCAATGCTATGACAAAAAAAGCTGCGACATCTAATGTTTGTCTTCCATCACAAACAATATTGCAGGCAGATCGTTCATTTCGCACAAACAAACCCCACTGGCGAAGCGTAACAGAGTTGGTGTGACAGTGACAAGTCTCTCGATGCTATCAGCCCTTTATTGAGTTATTCTATAACTGCGCTGCACTGCCTGCCTGCGAAATGCTGGCACAGAGAATAGCCCGGGGGCACAGAGAATAGCCCGGGGTTGTCCAACCCTTCTTTTGAAACCACACACACGTCTGAGAATGTCAGATTCTAAAAGGGAGAGTGTCTCAAAGTGAAGGGAATGGAGGGAGCCTTGAAATAGAGAGAGTCTCAACACGGAGGGAATCTTCAAATTGAGGGAATCTTTAAATGGAGGGATTGTAAAATTGGAAGAAGTCTTCAAATGAAGGGAGTTCTTAAAATGGAGGGAATCTTATAATGGAGGGAATCTTATAATAGAAGGAATCTTATAATGGAGGGAATCTTAAATTGGAGGGAATCTTATAATAGAAGGAATCTTATAATGGAGGGAATCTTATAATGGAGGGAATCTTATAATGGAGGGAATCTTATAATGGAGGGAATCTTATAATGGAGGGAATCTTATAATGGAAGGAATCTTATAATGGAAGGAATCTTATAATGGAGGGAATCTTATAATGGAACGAATCTTATAATGGAGGGAATCTTATAATGGAGGGAATCTTATAATGGAAGGAATCTTATAATGGAAGGAATCTTATGATTTAAGGAATCTTATAATGGAGGGAATCTTATAATGGAGGGAATCTTATAATGGAGGGAATCTTTTAATGGAAGGAAACTTATAATGGAGGGAATCTTATAATGGAGGGAATCTTATAATGGAGGGAATCTTATAATGGAGGGAATCTTATAATGGAGGGAATCTTATAATGGAAGGAAACTTATAATGGAGGGAATCTTATAATGGAGGGAATCTTATAATGGAAGGAAACTTATAATGGAGGGAATCTTATAATGGAGGGAATCTTATAATGGAGGGAATCTTATCATGGAGGGAATCTTATAAATGGAAGAAATCTTAAAATGGAGGGAATATTCGAATACAGAGAATTTTAGAATGGAGAGAATCTTAAAATGCAAGTAGTCTTCAAAGGAAGGGAGTCTTAAGATGGTGGGTATCTTACAATCAAAATGGAGGGAGTTGATACAACGAATAATGTAACAATTGTTACATTATTCGTGGTGGATGTAGCTTTTCCTTGAAATTGCTATGGAGATTTTCTCTATAAATATAATTCTCTAGGAAACACTAGACTGATAATTATTGTGATGCACACAAATTCGTGCGTAATGATGCGAATGACCCTTTACCCAGCGAGGTCAAGAACAAAGGGTTTATAAGAGTGTCCAGGAGAAATTATTTTTGCTTTCTTACATTCGAGGTTTTTCTCATCGGGAGACTCCGGATATAAGAAATTTGTGTTTCTTATGGGAAGAAAAACAAATGTCATCATATTTTGGGAAATGCATTGCATTATATGCCCGCAGGCAGGTGCATGAATGTGTATGTGATAATGAATATTTATGTTTGTAAATGTGCGTGCGAATTAATGTGTATTTTAATGTGTTATTCCCGACTTGTAGTAGGGTTTGGGACATAGCACATAGTGGCCGCCATTATTAGCCTCGGCTTTCCCATACGTGTGTGGGGCTTCAAACCTCCTGTTGAAATACACGTGAAAAAACACCTTTGGACAGGAATTAAGATAAGTGTCGTCGCGGTTTTGTTTGCTTGTTTTGGGGTGGGTTTTCTTTCCGACATCAGGTCCAATCTTTTTCGTTCTGTAACTTGTTCTTGTTTTTGATTCTATGTTCCTAAACCTTTATTTGTAACTAAAAATGTGTCTACTTTCTAATGGAGTTCCATATCGATACACACCGACACATATTTTGCAAGCACAAGAAGAGTAATTGCTATCTGAGTGTAAATATTCAGAATTATGTACAATACCAATGAATAATTATACAAATTAGATTGTTGTTTGCTTTTATAAGATAGAATTTCTGTTTATTGTTTTACCAATATTTTTGTTTGTTACAGGAATAGAACAAAAGGTCAATGAAATATATTTCTCTAACACAATACGAGCTATGTTAAATCTGCACTATGGGATTTATCCATTCTAACAACAGAATATTTATGGAATGTAGTACGAAGGCTACCACAACGCAACAGTCTTAATCTTGTTTCTTTCATTAAACTGGTAACATTGTTTTTGTACAAGCTCGAAACCGAATTTATATTTCCAAAATAGTGCTGTAATAGGTTTGCCTACTGTGTTTTGTTAAGGATTATTCGGATCTGCAGGGAATTCATGAAACACGTTTGACAGCAAATGTGTGTTGTTAACCCGTGATTTGTAAAAACATTTGACAAATCACGTCGAACCTAAAACCGCGATTTGTAAAAATGTAAAAATGTAAAAATATCGCATTCCACAAAGTAATGCATGCGTTTTATTATTAATAATTTTTCTTGTTTAGAGCGTCTACGCTGAGTGGTGGGGGTGGTTTTAGATCCACATCCCATTTTGGTGCAATCCCATTTTGCCGCCGTACCATTTTTTACCCCATCCCATTTTCGTGACATTTCACAAGCCAAGCGTCATTTTATTAACATGTCATAACAATAGTGCAACATCCCATTTTGACACCATATCCCATTTGGCCGCCATGCCGTTTCACCGCCATTCCATTTCGCCCCCATCCCATTGTCGCGACATTTCACAAGCCAAACGGTATTTTACTACCGTGTCATAACAATAGCGCGATATCCCATTTTAACACCATCCCATTTGGTCGCCATCCCATTTTTGATTTATTCTTCTTACCAAGCCACACTATACTACTATATATAGGTTACACACTCCGAGTTCTGAATATCGTGCATATTTTCCCTTGGGTCGATTTCCAGGTATTACCGAGCAACATTTTTCATTTTTACAAAATCACGGGTTAACATGTGGGCCCAAAGTGGGTATCTGATTGGCTGCGGACCTGGGTGCACGAAGCGGGCGTTCTGATGGGCTGTTATGACGGTTAGCCCGGAGAGATGATGATGATAATTAGTTTTAACGTCCTCTTAGAACCATTTGGCCAATCTTGGGACAGGTAGAGTTAATATGCTTTATGTGGGGACAAGACACTGGACAAACATGCAAACAGAGAACACATATGATCGTGTTATATATCTGGAAGTCTATTGTTGCGATATTTCAAAATGGGGATGGATGTAATGATTGTGTTCGCGGAATATGGTTGGACTGGAGCGGTTTTGTAGGCTTATTTGCTTTTCATGTATGTAGAATATGTTTATATGTGTGGCTGAATAATAATAACATTTAAGAAATTTAAATTAAAAAAAGCCCGGAGAGAGAGAACGAGGGGAGAGAGAAAGAGGGAGTGGGGGGTAGGGGTGGAGGGGGAGGGGGGTAGGATCAGAGTATAACGGCGTGTGTCTATCTGTTTGTGCATGTGTGCGGGTGACGTCACTGATTCTGCAAAAAGCGTGCATGCCATGTGAGTGACATGTGATTTTTGAGAGTGGATGCTAACCCTAACCCGAGACTGTATTATGAGCTATTTTACACTTGTTTTAATCTAAGTCTAACTTTTTCTAAGTTGAAAAAAGGGCCGCCCCCGAATATTGTAACAATAGTTACATTATTCGTTTTTGTTACATTATTCGTTGTATCAGGGAGTTCTCAAATGGAGTGTCTTAAATTAGAGGCAATCTTAAAATCGATGGAATCTTCAAATAAAAGGAATCATAAAATGGAAGAATATTAATATGGAAAAAGTCTACACATGGTGGTTGCCAAACAAGCACGGTGGTGGCGGAGCGTAAGAAAGACAGGTGAGGTACCAGGACTAACTTTCATCAACACATTTGCAGAAATAACACTAAATAACACACACTAAATAACACTAAATAACACTAAATCACACACACTAAATAACACTAATTAACACACACTAAATCACACACACTAAATAACACTAAATCACACACACTAAATAACACTAAATCACACACACTAAATAACACTAAATCATACACACTAAATACCACACACTAAATAACACTAAATAACACTAAATCACACACACTAAATCACACACACTAAATCACACACACTAAATCACACACACTAAATCACACTAAATCACACACACTAAAATAATAACACTAAATAACACTAAATTACACAAAGTGACCTTTTGCCAAGTTTAAGGTAGTCCGTCGTGGCACCTCTCAACCACCGTAAACAAAATTGGGCAGTTCTGTCGACACGTGTTCGGCAATTTGAAACAAGTTATGGCGCTTAAACTAAAGGATTTAATGCCAAAGCCGGACGACATCCCTGAAAGTAGAACACAAAGGCTTGGTGGTGGGGGGGTGGGGGGATGAGGAGTGGGATCTACTGTACCAGAGCCCTAGAAATGTGCCGTCACACATATTGCGTCTCACCCTACCTGTCACATTGCGCCACCGTCTCATTCAGACCAAGGATCGATAGACAGAGTTGTGGTCCTTGTCACTGTCGTATCGATTGCATTAAGGCTCCCGGCCTGACACCGACGCGCCATCAAAGACTAAAGACTTTTCACTTCACACCTTTCAGCTCAAGGCTGACAAAACATCCGCCAGAGCCGTTGACGTGGCGTTGGGATTTCCTTCAATGAAATGGATACGTCGTAGTATTCCTACGAGCCGAGTTTCCCCGAGGTCCGCATGAAGTGAAGCTTGGCACTTGTACGCTGCTGTAAACGGTGTACAACTGATCGCACGCCGTCAGAATGAACAAACTTAGACCACCTCCCATGCTATGATGCTACTGTTCCAAGAATGAGCATATTTTGATTTTGTGTTGGGACCGTATGGTATAGCTGCCTAAAGCCCGTCCTTAAAGGCACAGTAAGCCTCCCGTAAACCATCACAGATACTGTCAGGCTTTTACACACAGTACAAACACCCTTTCATTTAAACACTCACCGCTTGAGAACATCCTAGGTGCCCTCCGTAAAGAGCGAGCAATTTTCAAAGAATTCATTTTTGCGTGGTTTATCTTACCCCTGAGCCATCCTGAACCCTTGTGGTCCAATTTCCTTTTTGGCTCACGTAAGTGTAGCCTATGCGATGCTAACTTTTGTCTGTCTGTGCGTGCGTGCGTGCGTGCGTGCGTGCGTGCGTGCGTGCGTGCGTGCGTGCGTGCGTGCGTGCGTGCGTGCGTGCGTGCGTGCGTATGTATGTATGTATGTATGTATGTATGTATGTATGTCTGTGGTAGAAACTTTAACATTTGACTGAACACCGAAATACTAATTTTACCTGGTTATTATTTAAGCAACAGCTTCAAAGTATTGAAGCAATGATCAACATTTCGTCGGCACGTATGTAGTTAAAGTGTGTATCCAAAGAAAACGGGTGGTGGGGGGTTTTGGGGGGGTAAAAACAGGTGACTGGTTTGTGTCGTGTGTGGTATGTAGACCAGGTCAGGGGTCAAGGTTAGGTCAGATCGCGTGAAGGATTGTGGTATAGATACAGTTATCACCGAGCTGCAGTTCGCCGATTCGGAGAAGACGATTTCACATTGTTCGGTTTCGTAGCTCCAGAAAAATAGATAAAGAAGATACCAAAGGAGATTTCCTACAGGTTAATCTGCACAGCGTGTTTCCAGTGTCTGCGCGAGGAAGCGCTGTCGAAAGCGCAGTGTCGATCTGGCCATCTCAGGCAGTCGTGTCCCCGTAAGTAGGCTACAGACAGACAGATCTAGATCTAGTGTCTCGCACTCTTGCACCGTGTCACCTATGCTTACTGTGTGTGTGTATGTGTGACGGAGTGATTGAGTTTGTGTTACTGTTTGTTGATTTCTTACGTGAGCCTTGAAGGCTTCGCCTCTTGTTTCACAATGTAGTGGTCAGTTTGTAATTTGAATGCGACTCGCTGTAAGCCTATCTGCAAGAGCACGCTATTATGTACCTCTGAATCTATACGAAACAAACGGCTGTGATTCACAAGAACTCTAGCGATGGTTTTTGACTGTTCAGAGGAACTGGCGATAGGCATAAACCGTCGTCTGCTACGAGAACCATGACCTTGCGTGACCCTGCTTGCGGGCTTTTCTTTTTTCAAACTTTCAAAACTTCGAATTGTACTGATCTTGTCTTGATAAAAAAATAATTCTTTTGAGATTGAAGAATGTTTGTGTAAGAAGCTGTCAATTTATTATTTAGATTTTAAAAGTTAGGTCAAGCGCCCAAACGCACAATTAACGGTCCGATTTTGAGAGGAGACAATCCGCAAAATTAATTGAAACAAGTCGCGTAAGGCGAAAATACAATATTTAGTCAAGTAGCTGCCATTTTTCAGCAAGACCGTATACTCGTAGCATCGTCAGTCCACCGCTCATGGCAAAGGCAGTGAAATTGACAAGAAGAGCGGGGTAGTAGTTGCGCTAAGAAGGATAGCACGCTTTTCTGTACCTCTCTTTGTTTTAACTTTCTGAGCGTGTTTTTAATCCAAACATATCATATCTATATGTTTTTGGAATCAGGAACCGACAAGGAATAAGATGAAAGTGTTTTTAAATTGATTTCGAAAAAAAAATTTTGATAATAATTTTTATATATTTAATTTTCAGAGCTTGTTTTTAATCCGAATATAACATATTTATATGTTTTTGGAATCAGCAAATGATGGAGAATAAGATAAACGTAAATTTGGATCGTTTTATAAATTTTTATTTTTTTTTACAATTTTCAGATTTTTAATGACCAAAGTCATTAATTAATTTTTAAGCCACCAAGCTGAAATGCAATACCGAACCCCGGGCTTCGTCGAAGATTACTTGACCAAAATTTCAACCAATTTGGTTGAAAAATGAGGGCGTGACAGTGCCGCCTCAACTTTCACGAAAAGCCGGATATGACGTCATCAAAGACATTTATCAAAAAAATGAAAAAAACGTATGGGGATTTCATACCCAGGAACTCTCATGTCAAATTTCATAAAGATCGGTCCAGTAGTTTAGTCTGAATCGCTCTACACACACACACAGACACACACACACACACACATACACCACGACCCTCGTCTCGATTCCCCCCTCTACGTTAAAATATTTAGTCAAAACTTGACTAAATATAAAAAGAAACCATTAATATTAACCGCAGAAAAATACAGAATCACATGTACCATTATGTAGAACAAAATTCCACAGCAAGCTTTCTTTGGGCGACTGTCGTTGTCTCAAAACTCACATTTTACCTGCAGTCCAAAAGAAGCTAATCTTACGCTGTGCTGCCTTGAAAGAAAATGCCAACAAAGACAAGGAAGCTGTTGCAAATGTATAAGTTTACCAAACGTCACAGACATTAGCGAATCATGAAAGTGCGTAAACAGCAAAGAGTACAATCAAAGAGAGACGCGATACAGATCTAGGTAGATCTAGCAGGAAGTTGTTGCAAGGTACCAAATTTTTCAGACAGAACCATGACAGAGCATGTTTTGAAACTGAGGCATAATCGTACTAATTTTGACTTTGAGAACAGATTCATTCCGTTTCCTTATATCTGCATGTTCAAGTAAATGATGGACAGTTGTATACGGGCAGAGTCCGCACTGGGCATAACCGCCTAAATGCACACATGTTCCAAAAGATGAAGCTGGTCGCCTCCCCTACGTGCAGCTGTGGACTAGAGGACCAGACCACTGAACACATCCTCCAGCGATGCACCATCCTTGAGAGTCTGAGAAAAACCGTGTGGCCAACTGCAGTCTCCCTCCACTGCAAGCTGTACGGAGGAAAGGAAGACCTGGAGAAGACGGCATCATTCGTCTCGCTGTCCGGGCTGACAATATAACCAGTGTGTGGGATCGACAAGAAGAAGATACGGGCAGAGTAAGCTTGAGACTCTACTGCAAATTTTGAAATTCCCATAAATCGAACCAAGAACAAAGACATGCAAACATCACAGGCACTTTAGATCAACTCATTTCACTAGCACTGTGTTTGATTTCCGTGTCTGCTGAAATAAACAGAAATAAAAAATAACGCATTATCAGTAGGTGACACGTTGTAAGAGTGGGAGACACTAGATCTGTCTGTACTTACCGGGGACACGACTGCCAGATCGAAACTGCGCTTTCGACAGCTCTTCTTCGCGCAGACACTGGAAAAACGCTGTGCAGATCAAACTGTAGGAAATTTCCTTTGGTATCTTCTTTATCTATTTTTTCTGGAGCTAAGAAACCGAACAATGTGAAATCGTCTTCCCCGAATCGGCGAATGCAGCTCGGTGAGAACTGAAAAGTGAATCTATACCACAATCCTTCACGCGACCTGACCTGATCTTGACCCCTGACCTGGTCTACATACCACACACGACACAAACCAGTCACATGCTTTTAACCCCTCAAACCCCCCCACCACCCGTTTTCTTTGGATACACACTTTATCTACACACATGCCGACACAATGTTGATCATTACTTCAATAGTTTGAAGATGGTGCTTGAAAAATAACCAGGTAAAATGAGTATTTCGGTGTTTAGTCAAATGTTAAAGTTTCTACCACAGAAATACACACATACATACGCACGCACAGACAGACACAGTTGACGATCGCATAGGCTACACTTTCGTGAGCCAAAAAAACTAAACAAAAAACCGTAAAAAGCACAAAGAGCACAACAGCAATCACAACAGCAATGTAGGGAACACCATCTGCCACTTTCGTTACGTTGATTCAATGAAAGTGTAACCAGATATAACTACATACATACCCGGAAGGCATGTGATGTTTTCCATTATGTATTAGTTGGTGACATTGGCAAAAACTTGCACATCTGGCTCCTTTACAGCTCACATAATGAAACACACATAACCTGACATAACGAAAAATATAATTACCACAGAGAAAGCGTACATGAGACGTTACAACTCACAATGGAGAGAGAGAGAGAGAGAGAGAGAGAGAGAGAGAGAGAGAGAGAGAGAGAGAGAGAGAGAGAGAGAGAGAGAGAGAGAGAGAGATGATGATGATGATGATGATGATGATGGTGGAACTTTATTTTTCAAGGATAGAGGTTTAAGGCGACGCCTTTTCTTACAACCGGTCCTTACTTCTAATACAAATGTCTAATAAATGATAAGCAAGTAAAGCAACATGACAAATAAACAAATTAAACGAACGAACCAGCAAACAACCGACAAGTAAGCAAACAAGCAAATAAACACAAACAACAAAATGACAAAGTAAGCAACATACTGTTACAAGAGAGAGAGAGAGAGAGAGAGAGAGAGAGAGAGAGAGAGAGAGAGAGAGAGAGAGAGAGAGAGAGACACACACACACACACACACCCACACACACTCACACGCACACACACACTCACACACACACAAACACACACACACACACACACACACACACACACACACACACACACAAGACAATACCAGACTAACTCTTTATTGTCGAGGGTAATTGCATAAATAAGCAATCAAAGAGAGAGAGAGAGAGAGAGAGAGAGAGAGAGAGAGAGAGAGAGAGAGAGAGAAAGAGGAAATAAAAGAAAAAATAATCAATAATTAGAATACCGTCTAAGGTCCGTGTGCAGGCGTATTACCTGAGTGTTGTTTTTCTTGTATTTCGTCTAATAAAGGAGCGAGATTCGTGTCAAGTTGTCTTCGTCCAATAAAGGAGCGAGATTCGTGTCAAGTTGTCTTCGTCGTCCGCGGAGTGACGTAAGACTGGCAGCGCTGTGTCGGGAAGTTATTGCGACCTGTTTCGCTTCACGCCAGTTTGTCGCTGTCATCCGTATGCTAATCACACGTCCACCTTGTTCTGGGCTGCTCGTCTTTTCTGGATTAAACTTCGCTTTGCCTTTACTGTGACTCTGCAGACATGCGCGGAGCGCGCGTGGACATACAGACACACACACACACACACACACACACACACACACACACACACACACACACACACACAACCACCATCACCACCAACCTCATCTCGATTTCCAGGCTATGTTAAGACAAACTTGACAAATTAAAAACAAAGTCCAGTTTTAATGGCATTTTGGACATCTGAAGCGGAAAAAATGCTTGCAATATCACAGAGTATGCCAGGTGTCAGACTTTGATCATCTGTGAGCGTGGTTTCGTTGCACGGGCCATATCTGAGGCGTTACTGTGATACAAACAAGTACAGTATGTCTGTGATACAAGTATAAACCTGTCCAGGCCTTCCTTCAGAGCTTGTATGTCTCACGATAACATCTTCCAGAGATGGCCGAGTGTGGTTGACGACGCGCGAAGCGGTAAAGTTCCCACTTGGAATTCAAGCCTGGCTTTAATTAATGAAGACTGTCTGCTACTGATTGCTATCTGCTATCTTTACCGATCCAGTTAGTTATTAGAAATCCCGCCGATCTCTGAGGTCCGTACGGCTAACAGGTGCTTCATAATGAGTAGTTGCAGCGAAGTCTGACTGCGACACGGCCAACGGATAATAATAATAATAATAATAATGGAAACTTATAGAGCGCTTACCTAGAAGCTCTAAGCGCTTTACAATGACATTGCTATACACATGTACAAAACCAAAATACAGCATTAAGGCACAAAAAGAACAGGAGTACAAAAGCAAATTCATCGTTTAAATCCATGCAGTCACAAACAAACACACGCGTTCGCACGCACATACGCGTGCGCATACACACACACACATGCTGAGCAGTAATAAGCAGTACCACTGATCTCATTTGTGTGGGGCACACTAGGTCAGACGGTACGACAGAGATATACAGCGAGTCCTACACTCAGCTGATGTAAAGATCATAAGGTACATATTTCAAGACGAGATGAACATGAAAACCATGCGCTTTGAGTCCTACATATGGGATAACAAGGAAGTAAGAAGATAAAAATGACGCGCTGATAGGATCCCTATTGGTCGGTCAGATTGTGAGATTGGACCCTACCCCCCCCCCCCCCCCCCCCGAAACAGACACACACACATACAAGCACACACATACATTAATTTTTAATTTAATACACATATTAATACACATTAATCGAAATTAATCGACCTATATATTCATATGATGTACCAAGTCAACTTTTGCAAGTGCACAATGTACAAACTAAATTGGGAGAATTTGTATAAATTGCTTCAACAACAAAAAAAAATCATTTGGTTATTTATCTTCCCGTGTCTTATAAACACTACGTTTCATGACAATAACTTTTTTTCGTATTCACACACACACAAACACACACACACACACACACACACACACACACTCACACACACACACACACTCACACACACACACACACACACAAACACATACACAAACACACACACAAACACACACACACACACAACACACACACACCTTTAGAGATGTACCCTCTTTCTCTCGTGCACCACCCATCAAACCATCACACATCACACCATCACACATCAAACCATCACACATCAAACCATCACACATCACACCATCACACATCAAACCATCACACATCAAACCATCACACATCACACCATCACACATCACACCATCACACATCAAACCATCACACATCAAACCATCACACATCAAACCATCACACATCAAACCATCACACATCAAACCATCACACATCAAACCATCACACATCAAACAATCACACATCAAACCATCACACCATCACACATCATACCATCACACATCAAACCATCACACATCAAACCATCACACATCACACATCAAACCATCACACCATCACACATCAAACCATCACACATCACACCATCACACATCAAACCATCACACAGCAAACCATCACACATCAAACATCAAACCATCACACATCACACATCAAACAATCACACATCAAACAATCACACATCAAACCATCACACCATCACACAGCAAACCATCACACATCAAACCATCACACATCACACCATTACACCATCACACATCACACCATCACACATCATACCATCACACATCAAACCATCACACATCAAACCATCACACATCACACCAACACACATCACACCATCACACAACAAACCATCATACAGCAAACCATCACACATCGCACCATCACACATCACACATCACACCATCACACATCAAACAATCACACATCAAACCACCACACATCAAACCACCACACATCACACCATCACACATCAAACCATCACACATCAAACCACCACACATCACACCATCACACATCACACCATCACACATCAAACCATCACACATCACACCATCACACATCACACCATCACACATCAAACCATCACACATCACACCATCACACATTAAACCATCACACCACACATCACACATCACACACCACACATCACACATCACACATCACACATCAAACCAGCACACCACACATCACACCATCACACATCACACATCACACATCAGCCCCTGCTTCCAAGCGGAAGGACCCCTTGTCGCTTAGCTCAAAGCAGGACATGAACATCCTGGCTGCTCTCCCTGCTGTGATGGGATGATTCGCTCAATATATTTCTTAACTGACACCTTTGTCGTTCTGAAAAAAAATAATTGAGCAACAATATCCGATTCTGCGCAAGCGGCAGCAATGTAGCTGATTGTTGGTGTGTGTGTGTGTGTGTGTGTGTGTGTGTGTGTGTGTGTGTGTGTGTGTGTGTGTGAGTGTGTGTGTTTGTGTGTGTGTGTGTGTGTGTGTGTGTGCGTGCGTGCGTGTGTGTGTCTGTGTGTGTGTCTGTGTGTGTGTGTGTGTGTGTGTGTGTCTGTGATTGTGTGTGTGTCTGTGTGTGTGTGTGTGTGTGTGTGGTGTGTGGTGTGTGGTGTGTGGTGTGTGTGTGTGTGTGTGTGTGTGTCCCTTTTCATGAAGCAGCCCGACTGTTGATTGTGTATGGATCCCAGTCGCACGTGCAGTGTCAAAGCATGGACACATTAAAACCTCTTTTTCTTCTTCAATATTCTTCGTCTTTTCGAACTCCAGACCTGATACTGGTTAACATGCTAGTTTACACGGGAAGTACGATATCTCTGAGTTTGGCGAGATAAACAAAACAGCGACGTCACCAGAAATATGAAGACGATACCCAGGTGGATACAACATACCAGAAGCATGCATATTCACACACACACACGTGACTGCTGCACTTTGGCATCTGACATCAGGCCGCAGATATGCTAATTCTTGAAGGTATGTTTCGTGCTAAGACTAGGGTTTATTTGATAAAGACCTCTTCAAAATGTTTATGTACGCCAAGCTGTGAGTTTGAGATACGAAAAATATGTCCTTGCTCAGAACCAGATGTATGTAAGAGCTAGCAAACATTTGGAAAATACACCGGCGACTTGAGTTGTCCAGATGTCGTTTAATGCTGCGTTGTTGGCACACGATGGGTTTGTGGGAAAGTGTGGTCTTCGCGTTGCCCAGTTTGCCCCGTGCCCAGCTGACCTGTAAGGGTGATTTGCATGCATAATGACAGTACGTTTTGCATACATAATGACAGTGTGATTTGCATACACCATGACAGTGAGATATGCATACATAATGACCGTGTGATTTGCATAAATAATGACGATGTGATTTTGCATAAATAATGCTGCACAGGCTGCATACAATGCATGGCTCTGACGCATAGCGGCCCTGACATTGTCCGTCATCCGCCACACACCACTGACCTGCAACTGGTTGGCGTCCAATTGGTCAGTAAACTGGAGCAGTAGCGGCTTGACACGCATGGCTCTGTTGGACTCGGAGCGGGCTTGGTGGTGGTCTGGTTGTCCTACACACTGATGACCTGCAACGGTCATTTGCATGTAATGGGAGTCAATGACGTCTCTATTGGTGTCTGGTCTGAGTGTGTGTCCTGGTAAACCCCGGTGGTATAATATATCCTGCCCACGCCCTCCCCTAGTCTTCATGGCCCATCACACTTTCTGTCGCCTCAAATGCTTTCCAGAGAGGACGCTGTGAGCGATGTGTTTGATAGGTGACGTTCCGCGACATCTTTCTCAAAGGCCGGTAAATCCAGGAGCACTACGTGTAACGTTCATAGTAGTCGGTCCTGACGGGCGCTTTAATTTGCTGTACTAGATAGCCTCCTCTCTGACAAGTCAAAGCCATGAGAGAAAAAACCTTGAAACCCCCCCCCCTACCCTCCCCTATGTTCTTTCTTTCTTTATTTGGTGTTTAACGTCGTTTTCAACCACGAAGGTTATATCGCGACGGGGAAAGGGTTGGGGGGGGGGGAGGGGGGATGGGATAGAGCCACTTGTTTCTTGTTCACAAAAGCACTAATAAAAAAATTGCTCCAGGGGCTTGCAACGTAGTACAATATATTACCTTACTGGGAGAATGCAAGTTTCCAGTACAAAGGACTTAACATTTCTTACATACTGCTTGACTAAAATCTTTACAAACATTGACTATATTCTATACAAGAAACACTTAACAAGGGTAAAAGGAGAAACAGAATCCGTTAGTCGCCTCTTACGACATGCTGGGGAGCATCGGGTTAATTCTTCCCCCTAACCCGCGGGGGGTGATAAGTCTATGTTGAAGGAAGACAAGAACATATACTGCCAAACGTGCCACTGGAAGCAGTGCATGGATATGTGACACGCCTGAGCTGGCTAACTGTCAGAGAATCAATTACAAGAATATAACTCAGAAGTTTAATAGACTTAGAGACAGCTATGATTGGCAAACTGACAGGAGTATCACCGAAGCGTGACGCGAGTTCTTCGCGCTTAAAACGCCCGTACATGTACCTTGCTTGAGTCAGGCCTCGAATTAATTGGGCGAAAACAAGAAAACATTGTTCGTTTTTTATTGTCCATGTTGTTGGTGTTTACATTTTCATTGTTATCTTGTTCTTGTTCTTCTCACCTGCAATCTTTTGTTCCTCGTCATTGGGCGAAGTTTATCCCAACTGGCTGTTCGATGCTTTAGCACTGACGTTTCAGTAAAAAGACTGGCTACGCACCGTCGAACTCGTGAAGATTTTGCGTGGTATGTACTAGCACTAGAGCCCGTCTCCCAACTTCATGAAATGTAAGAAACTGAGTGATAACGAAAAGGCCAGCGAAACTAAAATGCTCATACACGAAGCGAGTCTTAAGTTTCAAAACACTTGTGTCTTCTCTGTCTTCGTGACGAAGCATCAAGCTTCCTATCTTAATGCTTACTGGTCTAACTGTCACTTTCAAACGGGGCGTCTGTTTCTTGAAAGACGTCAACGACCTTACGGCTTAATTGAGGAAACTAAAGTAGTTTTGTACTAATGGTCTCACAGCCCTCCCTCCTTGTTCCAGCTCATTACCTGAAATGTGATTACTCAGGGCCGGACGAGAGGCCCCCCGGCCAACAACAACAAAAAAAGAGAGAAAGAGAGAGAGAGAGAGAGAGAGAGAGAGAGAGAGAGAGAGAGAGAGAGAGAGAGAGAGAGAGAGAGAGAGAGAGAGAGAGAGAGAGAGAGAGAGAGAGAGAGCTTAATAATAATAATATGGCAACCTCGTTCTGCTCATCATCTGCACAAGAACAAACACACTTTTGTACTGGCACCAGTGCTGTTAAAATAAAGTACTTAAGGCCAGAGGTGGGTCGAAAAATCACCAGAAGACGTGTGTGTGTGTGGTTTTTTTATATACAGTGGTTTGTTGAATGCAAGAACATGGCACAGGCTTGCGGCCTAGAGATAACAATCACAAGGCAGTGTCAAAGGCAAACATTGAGGGATAACCATCCGGCAGAGGATGCAGAAGAATTCTTTCGACGCTCTTTGGCCATTCCATTCCTGGACTACTTGTCTTCACAGCTCCAGTCTCGCTTCTCGCATCCCCAGCTTGCTGCAGATGGACTGACATTGGTTCCTGCCAATGTGGTGGAACATGCTGCACAAGGCTTCAACAAAGTTCCGGATTGAATTCAGGGCCTGGCAAGCTTGTGGGAAGCAGACCTTCCAAGTATCGATGAACTTGAAGCTGAGTACAACCGCTGGGTATACAAATGGCAGCACAAGGACGATGTTCCATCGACGGCACTGGAAGCTCTGAAGGTGTGCGACAGTGACATTTTCCCGAACATACACCAGTTGTTGCGGTTGCTCTGCACTCTTCCCATCACGAGTGCTGAGTGTGATAGGTCCATCAGTCGTCTCAGGACATTGAAGAACTACCTAAGGTCAACAATGGGCCAGAATCGCTTGAATGGACTGGCCCTGCTAAGGGTTCACAGAGACATGCCCGGCAGTGTTCCAGCAGCTGTAGACAGCTTTGCACTGAAGTACAGAACACTGATGAAAGTTTTGCCCCAGGATATGCTGGCACAGTAAGCTACTGAGGCCACATCAGTTCTACAAACACTCCCACCACGCTCAGCCTGCACCACCCCTTTCAACCCATTACGGTAAGATTGAAGTCTAGATACTTTCATTCAATGTTTGAAATGCCAAGTAATGTAAACAGACTAACATTGTAAAGTTCATCTTATAGTGGCAAAATACAGTATAATTTGATTTTGGAATGTGTTTTTTTGGCATAAAAGTAGAACATTTGTTTCGTTGATCTTTTCTTCATGCATCAATTCTAAATTAATATGTTAAATTTCTGGTGGTGCTATTTCATTATTTAAATTACTTTTTTGTGCAAGAATAGGATAATTTTTCATGTGTAAATGTTAACATGTCTTCAGCTTATGGGGGCTTTTCCCCCATACCCCCACGGGGGCTTCGCCCCTCGACTCCGCTTCAACATTTTAGCCCCCCCCCCCCCCTAAAAACGTACTGGTCCGGCCCTGATTACACCTAATGCTCGCAAACCCTCTTGGTGCAGAGAAGAAATACGAGGGGTGGTGGGCAGAGAAGAAATACGAGGGGTGGTGGGCAGAGAAGGAATACGAGGGGTGGTGGGCAGAGAAGAAATACGAGGGGTGGTGGGCAGAGAAGGAATACGAGGGGTGGTGGGCAGAGAAGAAATACGAGGGGTGGTGGGCAGAGAAGAAATACGAGGGGTGGTGGGCAGAGAAGAAATACGAGGGGTGGTGGGCAGAGAAGAAATACGAGGGGTGGTGGGCAGAGAAGAAATACGAGGGGTGGTGGGCAGAGAAGAAATACGAGGGGTGGTGGGCAGAGAAGAAATACGAGGGGTGGTGGGCAGAGAAGAAATACGAGGGGTGGTGGGCAGAGAAGAAATACGAGGGGTGGTGGGCAGAGAAGAAATACGAGGGGTGGTGGGCAGAGAAGAAATACGAGGGGTGGTGGGCAGAGAAGAAATACGAGGGGTGGTGGGCAGAGAAGAAATACGAGGGGTGGTGGGCAGAGAAGAAATACGAGGGGTGGTGGGCAGAGAAGAAATACGAGGAACAATGTTGCGAAACAAAGCCGTCTCCTTGACCAGGCAAAGTTTCGCAGTAATAACCAAGTCTTGTTTTCCCAAATTGTGTTCTTTACATTTTTTAGAACTTTTAGAATTTAGTTATATTTCATTGCTAAGTTGTCTATTGTGTTGTTTACTCTCTCTTTTTCTTCTGTCCCTTGTCTAATACTATGTGTCTGCATAAATATTCCCAGAGTTTTGAATTTTCAGAGAGATGTGATATTTCATATTGTACCATGTATTTCAGAGAACGTTGTACTTCTTACTTCAAAAATGTATTTTCCCAGGCATGCATTCCGCCTTTCTGGCCCAGACTACATGCTAAACTTTTCAAAGATGCTATCACGTAATGCCAGTACATGTTCAAAGTCACAGGGCTAGAATCGGCGGGTTTTGCCCCACTGCAAACAGACTTTCACGAAAATTATCCTTCCTGAATAAGGAACAGATCCCGGCATTTTTAGTTCTCTTTTTTCAAGGTGATGACGGTTGTGTTGTGGCGCTAATGCTGTTTTTCTTCCTGAATTCCTTGACTCCCACTTCACGTTGTAAAGCAAACACATGTCCTCCTGTCCAAACAGACTTTATTGTAACACGTAGCCTTGACAGGTTTAGTCGTGTATTTATTTTTATGGCAATCTCTGTAGTTTTTGTTTTATTGCATATATTGAATTAAATATTGCTGGCTGGTGATGTGCATTTAAATCCTGGACCTCGGGACACAAGGCTTTCGGGGGAATTGGTCGTCGTACACATGAACGTGAGAAATTTAAGACATAAATTGGATATTTGGAATGTGAAATGAAACTGTTTGATTTTGTTTCCATGTCTGAAACTTTGTTATCAGAAGCATTTAGTGACAATGCAATTTGTATTCTAGGTTTGGTTTTCATTTACCAGTACGGAAAGATCGACAAAATGATCCCCACTGTGGGGTTGCAGTCTATGTTAACAATAATATAGTTTGCAAATATAGACCTGATTTAGATGTTAACGATTTAGAAGCAGTCTGGATTGAAACAAAATTGAATCAGGAGACAGTTCTTGTTGGTTCCTTTTACAGAGCTCCAAATTCAACTGTAGATTATTGGAAGTTGGTCGACCAGTCAATTAGAATGGTTGGCAATTTACCCCACAAATATTTTGTTCTTGGAGATTTTAATTCTGATTACAGTAATAATCCCTCCACTCACTTATTAGATATTATTTTTCTGAATAATTTACACCAATTGATTGAATTCCCAACCCGAATAACCGAAATTTCCAAAACTTGTATTAATTTGATTCTAACAGCAAGTACGGACATTGTTGATGAGGTCTTGGTCCTGCCACCAGTTTGTAGTGATCACTCAGTTCCATTACTGAAGTTGAAAAATCACATTCCGAAAGAGAATAGATTTAAACGTGTTATTTTTGATTATAATAAATTAAACGTTGATGCACTAACGATTGAATTACAGAACGTTAATTGGATAGAGATCGCGAGTCAAGATTGTATTGACAAGGCAACACAGACGTTTTCAGAAAATGTATTATTATTAGCAAAGAATTGTATGCCTGTTAAAACGGTAACTGTGCGTGAAAACGATGCCTCCTGGTTAACATCAGACATATTGAAATTACGGAATAAGAAAAGAGTTGTTCATACAATAGCAGCTCGTTTGGATACACCCGATGCTTGGGAAACCTTTCGCAATATCCGCAACGATTACACAGATGCTATACGAACCCGGAAATTAGAATATTTAAAAGAAATTGACGGTCGAGTATCAGAAATGAATAATTTCGGGACAAAAAGTTGGTGGAAATTAGTTAAATCGTTCTTGGCGAAAAGAGGTTCAAACGCTGACGCAATTCCACCCTTAATATTTGATGGTGTAACACATTATGGAAATGAAGAAAAAGCAACACTCTTCAATAATTTCTTTGTTGAACAGTCAAAATTACCAGATGATGATGACAACGTTCCTGACGTTGACAGATTAGATAGTGTCTTGGACGATGTGATCCTACGTACTCAGGAAGTAGAAACAGTTTTAATAAACCTTGATAAAACAAAAGCCGCTGGTCCCGACCAGGTGCACAACAGAATTTTGATATCTAGTGCCAGGCACATCTCAGAAGCTTTAACCCTCTTGTATAACAGATCTCTCCAGGAAGGCAGGTTTCCAATGGAATGGAAAAAAGCCCATGTATCACCGATTTTTAAAAAAGGAGATAAAACTGATTGTTCAAATTATCGACCCATTTCTCTCCTAAGCTGTATCGGAAAGGTGTTTGAAAAATGTGTCCAGTCACGAGTATTTGAATACTTAACTCTCAACAGCATTCTTACGCCTTACCAGTCTGGATTCATACCAAAAGATTCCACCACCTACCAGTTAATTTCTTTGTATAATGACTTGTGTAAATCTCTAGACAATAATATTCCTACTCAAGCCGTATTTTTTGACATATCTAAAGCGTTTGATAAAGTATGGCACAAGGGCCTCATTAGGAAACTGGAAGCAATCGGAATACGTGGACGGCTCTTAATCTGGTTCCAAGATTACCTCTCTGGGCGTAAACAGGCAGTTGTTTTAAAAGGAAATAAGTCAATATACTTACCCGTCTCAGCAGGAGTCCCACAAGGATCAGTATTAGGCCCTACGTTGTTCCTCGTTTATATTAACGATATAGTGAAAAATATTGAATCTGTTATCAAATTATTCGCTGATGACACAAGTATGTATTTATCCATTGAAAATCCTGTTCTCAGAGCCGAGATTTTAAATTCAGACCTGAGTAAAATTTTTGAATGGGCAAAAAAATGGAAAGTACTTTTCAATCAAACTAAAACGGAATTATTAAATTTAAGCAGACAACAGATTCCAGATTTTACTGAATTGAAGTTCGGCGATAACACACTACAAGATGTAGAAAAGCACAAGCACCTAGGTGTAATCGTTCAAAATAATTGTAAATGGGAGTCCCAAATAAAATCTATCGTAGCCAAATGCCGCTTATTGATTTCTTGTCTGCGCTCATATAAATATAGATTAAGCAGAAAATCCCTAGAGAACATGTATAAATCATTCATATTGCCAAGCATTGATTACGCAGACGTCGTATGGGATAATTGCACTACCGGATTGGCAGATGAATTAGAAGGTCTTCACTTAGAGGCAATACGAATTATTATTGGAGCAGTTCGAGGAACAAGTCACCGAAAATTATATCAAGAATCGGGTTTTACTACACTCTCTGAACGACGCAAACGCCATAAATTAATATTATTTCATAAGATTTGTTCATAACAAAGTTCCCCCTTATTTAGGTGCTGAACTCCCACCTCTCGTATCTGCAGAAAACCCGTATCACAGGAGACGCCCATTAGAACGCAAGATTCCATCGTATAAAACAGAATTGTATAAATCATCGTTTTTCCCATCAACAACACATCTATGGAATGCCTTGCCTGATGAAATCAAACTTATCGAATCCATAAGCCAATTTAAAAGATACCTAACTGCTAACGATCCAGTTGTGCCACCCTATTTTTATATTGGAGAACGACAGGTCCAAGTGATTCACAGTAAATTAAGGTTAGGCATGACCGATTTAAACCAGCACCTAGTCGATAGGTATTTGAGTAATAATCCAGCGTGTGCCTGTGGCCACGCATCAGAAGACGTAAAACACTTTCTTTTAGATTGCCCTCAATACGATAGAGACCGAACCAGAACAATAAGTACTCTCCCCACTGATCAAATTACGTTATCAACACTCCTATTCGGTGATGCAAGTTTGTCAAAAGAACTAAATGAATCTGTTTTTGATTAAGTCCAGGAATATATTATTTCAACTGGCCGACTTGGGGCAAAACGAATTTGAGTGCAGTATGCCCCATTCATTATAGATAATTTAAGTCTAAATTTAATTAAGAAGTTATAGCGATTGTTATTGGAATATGCAATTGTGATGTATACTTATGTACTCTCTCTCTCTCTCTCTCTCTCTCTCTCTCTCTCTCTCTCTCTCTCTCTCTCTCTCTCTCTCTCTCTCTCTCTCTCTCTCTCTCTCTCTCTCTCCCTCTCCTTTCCTCTCTCTCTTTCCCTTTTATATTCTTTGTCCATTCTATTGTCGTGTCCTGTCTCCATTATGCCTTTGCTTTTTGTCAAATATGTTTATATATATATATGTATATAAATGTTTGCACATTTTGTTTGTTTCTTGTTTGTTTTGGTTTAAAAAGTACTTGTCGAAGTCTCGTCGCAAGTTATCGTAATCCACATTTTTAAATTCTCCCGTTAGGGTCACCACCATAAGCTTGAGCTTGTTGATGATCCGTAACATGTATAATGTTCAAATACATATATGAATTGTTGAATAAACACTGTTTAAACCAAATACGAGGGGTGGTGGGCAGAGAAGAAATACGAGCGGTGGTGGGCAGAGAAGAAATACGAGGGGTGGTGGGCAGAGAAGAAATGCGAGGGGTGGTGGGTATGTCACTTGACATGAGTCCTGTGATGTGGCGAGACTGCCGGGTAGGCCGTGGGTTAGAGCGGTAAACAATGGAGTACCCCCTGTTTTCTTGGATAGTCGGGTTCAATGACTGCTAACTCGGACAGCGAGACGGGGCTTCTTCCTCTCTCAGATGGTTTAAGTATTGTTTTTCTTTCACCCTTCACTCCCCTCGCCACTTCAACTATTGCTCTCTCTCTCTGTCTATCAGTGTCTGTCTGTCTTTCTCTCTCTCTCTCTCTCTCTCTCTCTCTCTCTCTCTCTCTCTCTCTCTCTCTCTCTCTCTCTCTCTCTCTCTCTCTCTCTCTCTCTCTCTCTCTCTCTCTCTCACACTCTCTCTCTCTCTCTCTCTCTCTCTCTCTCTCTCTCTCTCTCTCTCTCTCTCTCTCTCGACAGAATTTTACCTCAACTGGTCCCGATTTAATGATTGACGGCAATATAGTGGAAAAAGTCGACCATCACAAAGTTCTAGGTGTCTATATACATCGATGACAACCTGTCTTGGTCAACTCACGTTGAACAACTTAGTAAATTAGTGTCAAAGAAAGTGCACCTCTTATCAAGAATTAAACACTTCCTTAATTGTCAAGCCAGAAAGTTATTTTTCACTGCTCATTTTCAGTCTCTTATTGATTACGCATCCACTCTATGGGACGCAGCAAGTGATAATTCCCTAAAGCTACTCAGCAGATTACACAAAAGAGCGCAAAACGTAGTATTACTTAAACAGACTACTCTCACCGACTCAGACTATATACATCTAAAGTAAAGAATGAATTATAACAAAGGAATAATGATGCATACAATTATGACAGAAAATGTACCCGAAACCATTTGTTCAAAGTTCTCTTTGAAGAATTCGCACCACTTTATTAAACTGTGAATGAATGCAGATGAGCTAATATGCTGTCATACAGGAATCAAACACAACTCCAAATGTAGGTTCCCTCCACTGTATTATTCAGCTATGACAACATACACACAAATACACACAATCATAAACATAAATGTTAGGTATTCAAAAATCCGGTACTCACAGTTTTGTAAGCAAAACTAACTCGAGATTACAATCTCTACACAATTGCAGTAACAACACTCTCTACCCTTCACTTAGGTAGAGAAAATTACTCAAACAGTCCGTGAACTCACAGGCACACGATATCTATTTTACGGGTATCGACTCACGGCTCGTGTGTAGTCAAAAAAACAGTTATAGTTCCTATTCCGGCAGACTTAAATCACCGTCTGCTCTGCCTACTAAACATTCCTTATAAATTATCTTAAGTAATTAAGATCTTGTAGACATATTTTAACTCTGTTCATACACAGAATTACACAGCGTCTATGGCCGTTCACTAGGAAATGTATTTAACTACTAATTCCTTCAGCTGGCGACCTCGGTCTACTCAGTTTCTATCGCCCTGTGACCTCTATGGTCCAACTATACGGACAACCATAACCTTGCACTAGCTTCTCGAAATCCCGTCGAATCTCAGCTATGCGGGTCTATAGGCATGATACTTCGGCGGCTTCTCAGATCCTTCATACTGTCATCTGGCCACTATCTTCCTTTCCGACCGGTTATATGACGCACTGCACAAACATAAATAGCGGACATCTTGTCTTAGATATCTGTCTGCTATGTTTACAGTTTACAGTGTTAGTCGATTCAACTTATGCGATAAACATTAGCGATATTCAAATGCTTATTCCATTTACCTGTTAAGTGCTTTACTCGGGCTTCCTTTCTCCCGGTCGATTACTGTGACAACCCCTCTCTGTCCCCGGACAGTGGTTAAGTGTAACGATACCTTCGTTGCGATTTACAACGTCAACTCTCCTGGGTCAGGGAGCTGAATTCACAGTGCGTGCACTACACTTCGCTATGTCACGCTATATCTCTGGTTAGCGCTCTAAAAGCGTGGAGGATATCACTGTCAAACTTTGCCTGTTACAGTGTTATTCGTTATTTCCTTCACAAAAACTAAACACTCCTCTTCCTAGGATAGACCTATTTAAATCAAGTCTTGTTTATTCAGGTAGCAGCCTCTGGAACGCTCTTCCGGACGCCCTGCGCCAATCCACCAATACGGATTCTTTTAGAACCAAATATTCGTTCCATTTAATGAACTCTATGAACAAATAAACTTGATTGGTAGGTTCTCTTTGTATACAGTTGTTCATTATCGGAATTATGGTTTATTGTGACAAAATCACGAAGATTTGGCTCTGTAATACATTGTTTTGCTGAGCTAATGTATTCTTGCAAAGTATGCTTACTTTGCGTTTATCTTCATTGCTTTACACCCAGTTTTGAACAATACCTTATGATCTACAATGCTTCTATATAATGCGCTTCATGTACACAAACTTATATGTTCTACCATTAATTTTTTTATGTAACCTTTTTTTCCCTAGTCATAGTTTTGTCCCTCTTTAGGGCGAGGGCCAGATGCAAAAAAGCATATCTATGCTTATTTTTGTCACCCTCGAAAAATAAAAGATTTGTCATTGTCATTGTCATTGTCTGTCTCTGTCTCTCTCTCTGTCTCTCTCTCTTGGTCGCTCTCTCTCTGTCTCTGTCTCTGTCTCTGTCTCTCTCTCTCTCTCTCTCTCTCTCTCTCTCTCTCTCTGAAAGAAGTGCCCGATCTCGATCTTTTCTCTTCAAGATATCCTCCTCCCCGTGTAAACAATCAAGCACTGACAACACCACAGATATTGAGCGGTATCGTACTTAATTCCTACAGGAAATGAACCCGGGTACATTCCCTGTATACAGGAAAAACGCCTACATGAAGTTCTCTTACAGAGAATGCACTCACGTTTTGTCTTGGACCCTTCTGCTCCCTTTCGGCACACACCGAACACCACCAGACTGCCTGCTGTCAGCGCTGAGCAGGAATGTCAAGTGTCTGTGTATCAATTTCGCACATTGACGAGATCGGATTGAACGGTCTACTCAGCAAGGAATGTAACTTCAAACAAAAAGTTTATACCTTCCCCCCAAAAGAAAAAAAAAGGCAACCAACAACAACAACACAAAAACAGAAACATAAACAAAACACAAATGATAATAATGTTGGAGCGCCGAGGTCAACAGGATGTGTGAACGCGTTACTTAGGACGCAGCCAGGGCGTGACCGAAGCAGTGACATCTCACGCTGAAATGACAATCACTGTTCTATTGGCGACCCGACACGCTTCAATGACCGGTAGATACGGAGTTCTTGGCTCGCTCTGTCATTTCTTTCTCATAAACACTGAACAACCACTGAGCGAGAAGAGCTGACTTTCATTGAACCGCAAGACTAAAGTCGTGCTGTGATTATATACAGTGACCTTGACCCCCTGCAGCCTTCCCCTGCCCTCCTCAAAACACGAGTATCCATTCCCGCTCTCCCCCCCTCCCCCAATTCTCCCTCTTCACCAGAACACACCCACTCTCAAGTTACCACAGCCCGACCCAAGAGCGACAGGGGTGGACATAGCGACCGGACAGAAGAAGGTATTTTCTCGCCCCCTTTGGATGGATGGTCAACACTCAATTTGGAAGTAAGCCGAGACTGTGTTTCTACTTTCTTTCAAAAGCTGTCCCAGCTTAATGAAAGTGCTTTCTCATATTGTGTCGTGGCGCCCCCGCTAGGCATTGCCGTTACCTTGGTCACCGATAAGGAGTGACAAACAAGCAAACCAACACAAAGTGTTCCGTTCAGGTTAGAGGCCATCACGAAACAAGCAAACCAACACAAAGTGTTCCGTTCAGGTTAGTGGCCATCACGAAAAACAAGCAAACCAACACAAAGTGTTCCGTTCAGGTTAGAGGCCATCACGAAAAACAAGCAAACCAACACAAAGTGTTCCGTTCAGGTTAGAGGCCATCACGAAAAACAAGCAAACCAACACAAAGTGTTCCGTTCAGGTTAGTGGCCATCACGAAAAACAAGCAAACCAAAACAAAGTGTTCCGTTCAGGTTAGAGGCCATCACGAAAAACAAGCAAACCAACACAAAGTGTTCCGTTCAGGTTAGAGGCCATCACGAAAAACAAGCAAACCAACACAAAGTGTTCCGTTCAGGTTAGAAGCCATCACAAAAAAACAAGCAAACCAACACAAAGTGTTCCGTTCAGGTCAGAGGCCATCACGAAAAACAAGCAAACCAACACAAAGTGTTCCGTTCAGGTTAGTGGCCATCACGAAAAACAAGCAAACCAACACAAAGTGTTCCGTTCAGGTTAGAGGCCATCACGAAAAACAAGCAAACCAACACGAAGTGTTCCGTTCAGGTTAGAGGCCATCACGAAAAACAAGCAAACCAACACAAAGTGTTCCGTTCAGGTTAGAGGCGATCTCGAAAAACAAGCAAACCAACACAAAGTGTTCCGTTCAGGTTAGAGGCCATCACGAAAAACAAGCAAACCAACACAAAGTGTTCCGTTCAGGTTAGAGGCGATCTCGAAAAACAAGCAAACCAACACAAAGTGTTCCGTTCAGGTTAGAGGCCATCACGAAAAACAAGCAAACCAACACAAAGTGTTCCGTTCAGGTTAGAGGCCATCACGAAAAACAAGCAAACCAACACAAAGTGTTCCGTTCAGGTTAGAGGCCATCACGAAAAACAAGCAAACCAGCACAAAGTGTTCCGTTCAGGTTAGAAGCCATCACAAAAAAACAAGCAAACCAACACAAAGTGTTCCGTTCAGGTTAGAGGCCATCACGAAAAACAAGCAAACCAACACAAAGTGTTCCGTTCAGGTTAGTGGCCATCACGAAAAACAAGAAAACCAACACAAAGTGTTCCGTTCAGGTTAGAGGCCATCACGAAAAACAAGCAAACCAACACAAAGTGTTCCGTTCAGGTTAGAGGCCATCACGAAAAACAAGCAAACCAACACAAAGTGTTCCGTTCAGGTTAGAGGCGATCTCGAAAAACAAGCAAACCAACACAAAGTGTTCCGTTCAGGTTAGAGGCGATCTCGAAAAACAAGCAAACCAACACAAAGTGTTCCGTTCAGGTTAGAGGCCATCACGAAAAACAAGCAAACCAACACAAAGTGTTCCGTTCAGGTTAGAGGCCATCACGAAAACGCGTCAATTAAGCCTCTATTTGAGTGGTGTCTGAATGTGAAGTTCCGTCTGCACTGGAAGCCTTGCTACCTTCTCGAAGCCTCGCTCTGTCGTCAGCTTGCTGACAGAGAGTGAATGAAAACGCAGCGACCAAGCCCCAGAAAACTTCAGTTTCTCGCTTTTATGTGGACGAATAACAAGGACATACTTGTAGGTTAAATAAACGTTAAAAAAAACCTTGTGTTTTTGAATGTGAAAGTTATGTCATGCACTGACCTTTGCCACGAAATTTAACTCTCCCTGCCCCGTTAGCGGGACGGGACGACAGTAGATAAGTAGAAACAGAGGTGTCAACACAAAAGAAAAGTGTTACCTCCCGTTCCCTCTAGATGCACGATAAAAAATAAATTAAAAAAAACACCAAGTAAGCTTAAAGAAAAGAAAGAAAGAGAACTCGCATCTGAACATACAAACGATGTCTGAGACATGCATATGCATTACCTGCACCGTGAGTCCTCAGCGCAATGACGGGTGAGGGACCGTGACAGTGAAGGAGCGGGAGAGACGCAGATTGCAAGGTGAACCCCCCAGCTGACAAATCGTGGCTTACGCGGAGGCACGGCGAGGTGACGATGAATATGACCGTGGCGCTGTATATCTGATTCAGTGTGGCAATGCGTGCTGTAACAGCCGGTGGTGACATACTGCCCTAAGCTCTGCAGTGCTTTGTTTGCAATCAGCTCCTGGACTAATTAGTTTGATGCTTCGGAGTTCCTGAGGTGTTACGTACTGTGTGACGTCACTGATGTGTCGGGTATGAGGATTTAAAAAAAACCACAATTGGTTACCTTGGTTACCTTGTACCTGAAGGATTGTTGATCACAGGTAAGGCATTGTTTATTGCCCTTGTTTTGTCTCGAGCTTTTCTGCAGCGTTTGTCTACATGCACAAGTAGTGTTTTGTTAAACAGTTGAATTGTGCACTGGATGGGCTCCGATGCCGACGGTTCTTGCTATTTTGTTCATACTATGACATAGGGTAACCGTATCATTATTATTCCTTTCTTTCTTTGTTTCTTTCCTTGTGTGTGTGGTGTTTCTTTTCTGTCGTTCTCTCTCTCTCTATTTTGTCTTTTTCTCAAAGTTGTTTTTCTCATCTTTTAAGGCCAGTGAAGGGGGAGGCGGGGGCTTCTATGTTCATTTACACATAGATTTACAATACGAATAAACTCTTTAGCTGACTTTTTGGTCTCATATTTTTGTCTCTGCCGTCATACTGCACATTATGCGTATTCACAAATACAGCAGTCTGGCCTAAGCTTATGAAGCAATTTGCGTGTCGCCTTCAACCTGAATAAATTAACGCAAGCAACCCCGAGGCAAGGCTCTTTCCCCATAAATGAATGAGCACATACACTTATATATACCTGATGCTGTCATGTCAGCCATGCTGTTTTGAAGCTCGCTTTGCCAAGGCTATATTAAGCTAGCTAGCAGGTTAAATGTTCATTTGTGTTGTATAGGTTTTGCTTGCTTTGTTTTTGTGTTTCAATAGGTTTGTGTGTTTCAATAGGTTTGTGTGTTTCAATAGGTTTGTGTGTTTCAATAGGTTTGTGTGTTTCAATAGGTTTGTGTGTTTCAATAGGTTTGTGTGTTTCAATAGGTTTGTGTGTTTCAATAGGTTTGTGTGTTTCAATAGGTTTGTGTGTTTCAATAGGTGTGTGTGTTTCAATAGGTTTGTGATCATTTACGTTCTCTTCATTGTCTGCGTCCTTTCATTGTGCTGCAACAACAGGTCGTCGCATTAACGTCACACTACATTCGGTGAAGCCACCTTGTTTTAATTGTGCTGCTGCAACAACAGGTCGTCGCATTAACGTCACACTACATTCGGTGAAGCCACCTTGTATTAAAACACTTTTACTGTCGCTTTTTTGTCTCGTGTATGTATGTGCCTTCAGTCACAGCTCACTGACCTACCCTGACCGTCTAACGCTAACCATGCAGAGGGGCGCCTCAGAATGAGGGGCTCAACATGGTGATCTCAGCTGTGACCGCTTCAGATGGGAAAGTTACGCCTTAAAGAGGGTCTTAAAAAGGACGTAGATTTACAGAAATAAACTACATTTCTGAGAAAGATGAGTCCTGATAAAGAGGCGACCGGAAAAAAAATTGAGGAGGGGGGGAGTCCGTTGTAATAGTTCACAGTGTTTACATTGTGTGAGACATTCCGCCGAGAGCAAGAGAAACCTCACATAGGTAGAGGGGGGGGGGGGGGGGTAATAGTGACAAACACGTTAAGTTTTCCCCTCACTTTGGAGTGTAAACACATAAATACACAGAGGGAACCGGTAATGATCGGTCTGCTGCCCATCCTCAGTGTTGTAAGGTCAAGGTCAGCAATACATATTGACTCAGGGCAGGTTAAAAAGGCAAGTGGCCCAACGGGTACAGAAATACTTGCATAGGAAGGCGGGTGCGAGAAAGTGTGAGAGAGAGGGTGTGGGAGAGGGCGTGAGATAGAGCGTAAGAGATAGACGGAGGGGGAGAGAGATAGAGAGCGAGAGAGAGAGAGAGAGAGAGAGAGAGAAAGAGAGAGAGAGAGGGTGTGGGAGAGAGGGCGTGAGAGAGAGCAAAAAAGAGAGAGAGAGGAAGGGGCACAGAGAGAGAGATAGAGAGAGAGGGCTTGCGAGAGAGCAAAACAGAGAGAGAGGGAAGGCGTCAGAGCGAGAGAGAAAGAGAGAGAGAGGGAGAACGAGAGAGAGAGAGAGAGAGAGAGAGAGAGAGAGAGAGAGAGAGAGAGAGAGAGAGAGAGAAAGAACGAACGAACGAACGAACTTTATTACTCAAGGAGGGAGATTTTAGGCTCACGCCTAGTCTTACAATCTGTCCCTGCTAAACTAAGACATAAAAATAAAGACAATAAAAGGACAATTGTCAATCGCAGAGAGAGAGAAAGTGAGAGAGAGAGAGAGAGAGAGAGAGAGAGAGAGAGAGAGAGAGAGAGAGAGAGAGAGAGAGAGAGAGAAGGGGAGGGGGGAAAGAGAGAGCATGAGAGAGGGAGAGAGACACAGAGAGAGAGAAAGAGAGAGACAGAGAGAGAGAGAGAGAAAGAGAGAGGCAGAGAACGAACGAACTTTATTACTCAACGATGGAAATGTTAGGCTCACGCCTAGTCTTACAATCTGTCCCTGCTAAACTAAGACATAAAAATAAAGACAATAAAAGGACAATTGTCAATCGGAGAGAGACAGAGAGACAGAGAGAGACAGACAGAGAGAGAGACAGAGAGAGATACACAGAGAGACATAGAGAGACACAGAGAGACATATAGATACAGACAGAGAGTAAGACACACAGAGAGAAACAGAGAGAGAGAGAGAGAGAGAGAGAGAGAGAGAGAGAGAGAGAGAGAGATTGGTGTTGCTTTGCAAGACATTTTACAAGGAACGGACTGATATAATTAATGTCGTCTTTCTGCACACAGTGAAAAGCAGCCATCCGTTAAAGGGAAGTAATGAGCTTGCCTCGCTGTAAAAAAAAAGAAAAAAAAGAAGATCGGGTCATTAGTGAAAGTAAGAGTGTCAGTTCGAGGTGAACGACGGAAGATGTCCCCGTGTCTGTGATGTGAGGTGGAGGGTAGGTACCTTGATCATTTCTTTGTCAGTGTTTATCATTGTGTAATGACCTTCAAATGCGACCTGTCTTTCTGAAAAAAAATCTATCTCTAGAAGGTATCCTTTGGCCTAGAAAAGTTGTAAGAATTAAGTCTATAATTAAGTCTATAATTAAGTCTATAATTAAGTGGACGAAGTCAACTACGCAAAGTATATATTTCGTGAATGTTGCCGCAGCAAGTTTTAACACCGAGGTTTTGGTATATCTACCAGCATTGATTTTACAGGTGGAGCATGTTGGTATGTTTCTATTTTTTGTGTATGTTTTATTCTTTTCGTCGTCTTCATGTAAGCTTTACTGCACATGTCAAAGTCCAGCACACTGCCTTGTCTTTCAACAGCAAGTGATATGAAGCTGTTCAAGAAATGTTTACCTATGCCCCTTATTGGCTCACGAAGTGTAGCCTATGCGATCGTAACTTTGTCTGTCTGTGCGTGCGTATGTGCGTATGTGCGTATGTGCGTGCGTGCGTGCGTGTGTATGTCTGTGGTAGAAACTTTAACATTTCGTCATTTGAAGACGTCACATTATGGCGTAAGAGGGTTAGACGTCACGAGAAATCTAGTGTCTCGCTTTCTTGCACAGTGTCACCTATGCTCACTGTGTGTGTGTGTGTGTATGTGTGACGGAGTGATTGAGTTTGTGTTACTGTTTGTCGATTTCTTACGTGAGCCTTGAAGGCTTCGCCTCTTATTTTATGATGTCTCTTCACATGCAATGTTCGATTCTTATTCCTTTTTCAATTTCGTTTGACGGTTTTTGTGTTCGCTGGCATTGGCACTTCTTCCGAAACTGCTCAGCTTACATAACGAAGTTTTCCCCTCCACCCCCCCCCCCCCCCCCGCCCCCCGGGCTCGTAAAGAGAGGTGAGCGAGTATGATTACCCCATTACGACGTGCAGTGTGTACACGTTTGTATTGCATGGAGCAGCGGGTTGATATCTACACGTATGATCCGGGGCCTAATGAATATTGATGTCCTCTCCAACGGCCATTGCAAAGGCAAAAAAGTGCAGGTCGTCACGCACAGTCGGGGAGGAAGGGGGGGGGGGGGGTAGGTTGCGCGGGGACGTGGGGTGGGGTGTGTGGTATAGTGGGTGGTTAACAGACACAGAGTAATTAAGGTCATGCGATGGATGATGTAACACAGCATTTCTATGTAGACGTTGCACACTGTGTTCTACTGCAGTCGAATATGATTATACCTCTTCAAAAGAAGTTATATAGACGAACAAACCAACACACACACACACACACACACACACACACACACACACACACACACACACACACACACATACACACACACACACACATTCACACACATACACACACACATACACATACACACACACACACACACTCACACACCGGCACACACACACACACACACAAACACACACGCACACACAGTCACACATACACACACACACACACACACCGGCACACACACACACACACACACACACACACACACACACACACACACACACACACAAGAATAAAAAAGCCAAAGAAACAAACCATCAATCTAACAAACAAACAAATAAATATTCCAGATGAACAACACATGGACAGCTTAAAAACCACAAAAGCAACACAATTATTTCTTTGTGCTTGTTCCGTTTCATTGTTGTCGGCGTTTTTCTCCCTTCAAGGCGTCACAGTTCTTTCTAATCTTTTGTTGTTTTATTGTGTTCAGCTACTCTGGACATCCTTATTATGGCAGTTTATGCCGGGGGTAAATAAAAGGGTTGGGGATAACTACAGAAATGTAACATACAATTACGCCATCAACATTTGTAGAAAACATCCTGACATTCCTACGCAGTTAATTGTGGATGCGTCTTTCAAGTAAAAGCAGTTTGTTAGACACACATGGACAGTTTTCAAAGCGCACCACATAATTATGAGTCTCGACGTTCGTAATAAAAGTTCGCATTTCACTTCAAATTACCAATTAAAACGGCAATGATATCTAGCATTGCACTCTGGTGCAACCTCTTAGGTATCAGCAGGCATTCCAGTGTTAAAGGTGATGCCTATCAGGCGCGGAGAGATTCATTGGTATACAGCTTGCTTTGAAACAAGTTCGTCGCTATCGGTGTAGTCAAATTAGTGCAAAATCTCTTCGGTGTCTGAACATACTGTGTGCACGCATGCGCAGGACAAAGATCCCAAGTTCACACAGCGAAAGCCTCAGGGCTTGGAAAAGCAGAAACGCATGCAGAAAACAAACCCATTTTTCACGAGGCTAACCTAAGAGGACTGTGTTACGTTACCGTACTTGACCTAGCCTGACCTAAACCTTACCTTAACGTGTCCTTATCTTTCCCTACCTTTTCTTACCTTAACTGAATCTTGCCGTGCTTTGACCTGACCTGACCTGACCTGACCTGACCTGACCTGACCTGACCTGACCTGAACTGACCTGACCTGACCTGACCAAACACTTACCTTACCTTACCTTACAAAAACCTTACCTTACCAACAACTTACCTTACCTTACCAAAAGCTACCGTACCTTACCAAAAACTTACCTTACCTCACTTAAACCTTACCTTACCTCACTTAAACCTTACCTTACTATAAATTAGCCTACCTGCTTACCTACCTTACAATTATTGCAGAATTATGTTTGCTGGTATCTTACCTTTTCTTCGTATCATCACCTTTTTGAAGTAGACTCGCACACACATTGGGCTCTAGTTTACGGTCGGATGGGAATTAAGACGAACATGTATACTGCGTGTCCACTGTCTCTCTGTCTGTTTGTCTGTCTGTCTGTCTGTCTGTCTGTCTGTCTGTCTGTCTGTCTGTCTGTCTGTCTGTCTGTCTGTCTGTCTGTCTGTCTATCTGTCTCTCTGTCTGTCTGTCTGTCTATCTATCTGTCTGTCTGTTTGTCTGTCTATCTGTCTGTCTGTCTGTCTGTCTGTCTGTCTGTGCATCTGTCTGTCTATCTGTCTGTCTGTGTGTCTGTCTG
>NC_090246.1:6269593-6289593 GCF_037325665.1 Littorina saxatilis | reverse complement strand
ATATGCTGTGCATTGCATATTCTGAACATATTTTTGTTGTACTATTGCTACATGTTCGATTGCTACCAGCTTGTACTTATAATTACTTGCATAGTATGCATTTTATTTTATGAATAACCACATATGTATGCTCTTCATGCCTCATCTTCATCATCATCATCATCATCATCATCATCATCATCATCATCATCATCATCGTCGTCATCTTTATCATCACGTGTTGAAGTTTTCTGACCTCCTTTTGTTGGTAAACTTTTTAACTTTTTAATTTTTAATTTTTCAATTTTATCATTGTGTGTCTGTGCGTCCCAGGGACAGATTGTAAGAAAAGGCGTAGCCTTGAATCTTAATCCTTGTTAAATAAATAAAGTTCAATTCTCTCTCTCTCTCTCTCTCTCTCTCTCTCTCTCTCTCTCTCTCTCTCTCTCTCTCTCTCTCTCTCTCTCTCTCTCTCTCTCTCTCTCCCCCTCCGTATTTCTGTCTCGGTGGCGATTGTTCATGCTTTGTTTGTTTGTTTGTTTGTTTGTTCTTCAGATTGCAATTTCCTTCGGCGTTTATTTTGCATCCTCAGCGCGATGGCCGCCCTGTGTGTCTGGAATGTGATGCAGTTTAGAAACAAGAAATTCCTTGCTGCCTGCCGCCATTTTGTCCTCCAGCCTTCAGCGTCTGCTTGTGACCGGAAGTGTTGCGACCAGGCTGCTGCATGCTGGGAGGCAAAGACGCTAATTGTTTTACAAAGCCATCCGGGTCTTTTGATGAACTGCTGTCTCTTTCGCTTTTTGATTGTCAAGCAGAGTTTGAAGGCAATACCTAATATTGTCTCTTTCGCTTGATTCTTGCAGTTCGACACACTCGCGTGTCTCATATCATGACATGGCCATATGGTCGCTGATCTGCCGTTCCCTTTGCTAAATGTTAAAATCTACGACACCGGAACCCCGCAGAGGAACAATGGCGCTGTAACCCACACTAGTTAGTGCCATCTTAGTTTTGCACAAATATCAGAAACGCTGACTAATACTGTAGTCTCATATTGTGTTTGAGTGTATACTATGAAAAGAACAGGACAAGCTACTTATATCTTAGTCTCATATTGTTGTTGTTTTTGTTTTTTTTCTTTTTACATTTAGTCAAGTTTTGACTAAATGTTTTAACGTAGAGGGGAAATCGAGACGAGGGTCGTGGTGTATGTGTGTGTGTGTGTGTGTGTGTGTGTGTGTGTGTGTGTGTATGTGTGTGTGTGTGTGTGTCTTCTTCTTCTTCGTCGTCGTTCGCTCAGACAGCAACTCCGGAGGCCCTGATGAAGGCTGCTGTACGCCGGAGGCTCTCCATGGGTCCATAGAGTTTGTCCCTCATCGGTGTGTCAGCAGGCCAGGTCTCTGCTCGCAAGTTTTGGTGTGTTGGACAGTCCTGCAGGAAGTGTTCCACTGTCATTGGAGATGTGCCACAGGGGCACGATGCAGAATCACCAATGTGGAATTTGGTATACAGGTGATGTTTGAGTCTGCAATGGCCTGTTCTCAGTCTCACAATGACCACTTGGTCATCTCTGGGTAGGAGGTAGTAGGCATCCTTTTTGTTGTAGTCTGGGTGTTGGTGGAGCCATCTTCTCTTCTGCTTCTCTTTGACTATAGTCTTGGCCGTGTGTGTGTGTGTGTGTGTGTGTGTGTGTGTGTGTGTGTGTGTGTGTGTGTGTGTGTGTGTGTGTGTGTGTGTGTGTGTGTGTCTGTCTGTCTGTCTGTGCGTGAGTGTGTGTAGAGCGATTCAGACCAAACTACTGGACCGATCTTTATGAAATTTTACATGAGAGTTCCTGGGTATGATATCCCTGGACGTTTTTTTCTTTTTTTCGATAAATACCTTTGATGACGTCATATCCGGCTTTTTGTAAAAGTTGAGGCGGCACTGTCACACCCTCATTTTTCAAACAAATTGATTGAAATTTTGGCCAAGCAATCTTCGACAAAGGCCGGACTTCGGTATTGCATTTCAGCTTGGTGGCTTAAAAATTAATTAATGACTTTGGTCATTAAAAATCTGAAAATTGTAAAAAAAAAATTTTTTTTTAAAAACGATCCAAATTTACGTTCATCTTATTCTTCATCATTTTTTTATTCCAAAAACATATAAATATGTTATATTTGGATTAAAAACAAGCTCTAAAAATTAAAAATATAAAAATTATGATCAAAATTAAATTTTCGAAATCAATTTAAAAACACTTTCATTTTATTCCTTGTCGGTTCCTGATTCCAAAAACATATAGATATGATATGTTTGGATTAAAAACACGCTCAGAAAGTTAAAACGAAGAGAGGTACAGAAAAGCGTGCTATCCTTCTCAGCGCAACTACTACCCCGCTCTTCTTGTCAATTTCACTGCCTTTGCCACGAGCGGTGGACTGACGATGCTACGAGTATACGGTCTTGCTGAAAAATTGCATTGCGTTCAGTTTCATTCTGTGAGTTCGACAGCTTGACTAAATGTTGTATTTTCGCCTTACGCGACTTGTTTCTTTTTCTTTTCTTTTTTCAATCAATCAATATGAGGCTTATATCGCGCGTATTCCGTGGGTACAGTTCTAAGCGCAGGGATTTTTTTTTTTAATGCAATTTATATCGCGCACAAATTCAAGGCGCAGGGATTTATAGATGCCGTGTGAGATGGAATTTTGTTACACAAACCATCACGCATTCACATCGGCCAGCAGATCGCAGCCATTTCGGCGCATATCCTACTTTTCACGGCCTATTATTCCAAGTTACACGGGTATTTTGGTGGACCTTTTTATCTATGCCTATACAATTTTGCCAGGAAAGACCCTTTTGTCAATCGTGGGATCTTTAACGTGCACACCCCAATGTAGTGTACACGAAGGGACCTCGGTTTTTCGTCTCATCCGAAAGACTAGCACTTGAACCCACCACCTAGGTTAGGAAAGGGGGGGAGAAAATTGCTAACGCCCTGACCCAGGGTCGAACTCGCAACCTCTCGCTTTTTTGGGAATCAGGTTTTTTTTCAATGGGCTTACAAACGGAGATGCTTTATTTTACGATTTTATAATATCAATAACAGCTCATTATATATTATATTAAGTATACATTACATATCTATGTTATACAAAATATAAAACAGTCAATCAGTTTCTTAAATAAAATCCCCCCCCCCAAAAAAAAAGGTATTTGGTTTGTTTTGGTTTTTTTTTTTGGGTTTTTTAATTAAAACAAAAATTGCCTATTTTATCCCCACACACCAAAAAAATTCTTACATATTTAATTTTTCCTTAATAACAATTTCTTATCTATTCATTTTTTCCTTAGCAGCTTTTTATAATGCCCTCATTAAAACAACATTCTTTTTTTTCATTACATTCTTCTTTTCCATTTCATTTATATAATTTTAAAACAAATGGTCACACTTTTTTTTATTAAAATAAACAAAATCAAAGTAGATTAAAAAATTTATATAACAATCTGAAATTACTTCCAAATAAATAGTCTCATATTGTGTTTGAGTGTATACTATGACAAGAACAGGACAAGCTACTTATACTTTAGTCTCATATTGTGTTTGAGTGTATACTATGAGGAGAACAGGACAAGCTACTTATACTTTAGTCTCATATTGTGTTTGAGTGTATACTATGAGGAGAACAGGACAAGCTACTTATACTTTAGTCTCATATTGTGTTTGAGTGTATACTATGAGGAGAACAGGACAAGCTACTTATACTTTAGTCTCATATTGTGTTTGAGTGTATACTATGAGGAGAACAGGACAAGCTACTTATATCTTAGTCTCATATTGTGTTTGAGTGTATACTATGAAAAGAACAGGACAAGCTACTTATATCTTAGTCTCATATTGTGTTTGAGTGTATACTATGAGGAGAACAGGACAAGCTACTTATACTTTAGTCTCATATTGTGTTTGAGTGTATACTATGAGGAGAACAGGACAAGCTACTTATACTTTAGTCTCATATTGTGTTTGAGTGTATACTATGAGGAGAACAGGACAAGCTACTTTTTGTCTTGCTTATTGTTGTTGCTTTTTGTAGATCAATAACCAAAATAAGATGTGTTACGTGGAATTTATTTCTAAATTACGTAGATGCCCGCATTGCTGTCTGTGCTTGAGGGGTTCCCTCATTTTCTGTGCCTTCTCTTTCGTAAGGCAGACACTCTCTCAGCGTTTTCCTACAGGACTTTCAGTGCCCACTGCAGCTGTCTCTTCTTTGTCCGGCAAAACAAATGTGGTGAAGTTTTACTACATAGCATTGCTTCCTGCTGTCTCTGTCTTCTGTTCCCCATTGTCTGGACTGTACGACACATGTACACGGGGTTTTACTGACTGATGTATCTGTCCTGTGTTGCTCATTGTCTGGACTATACGACACATGTACACGGGGTTTTACTGACTGCTGTCTCTGTCCTGTGTTGTCCATTGTCTGGACTCCGACTGTACGACACATGTACACGGGGTTTTACTGAGTGCTGTCTATGTCCTGTGTTGTCCATTGCCTGGACTGTACGACACATGTACACGGGGTTTTACTGACTGATGTATCTGTCCTGTGTTGCTCATTGTCTGGACTATACGACACATGTACACGGGGTTTTACTGACTGCTGTCTCTGTCTTCTGTTCCCCATTGTCGGGGCGTTACGACACATGTACACGGGGTTTTACTGACTGCTGTCTCTGTCCTGTGTTGTTCATTGTCTGGACTGTACGACACATGTACACGGGGTTTTACTGACTGCTGTCTCTGTCTTCTGTTCCCCATTGTCTGGACTGTACGACACATGTACACGGGGTTTTACTGACTGCTGTCTCTGTCCTGTGTTGCTCATTGCCTGGACTGTACGACACATGTACACGGGGTTTTACTGAGTGCTGTCTATGTCCTGTGTTGTCCATTGCCTGGACTGTACGACACATGTACACGGGGTTTTACTGAGTGCTGTCTATGTCCTGTGTTGTCCATTGCCTGGACTGTACGACACATATACACGGGATTTTACTGAGTCAGTGCGAACAAAGCCACGTTATGCACGTGCTGACCGAGTGTGAAGGAGACAAGTGCATGGAGACTGTGCGGCCACACACATACCGATGTATGTTCCAGTTCAGAATTAGTGCCCCCATCCCCTGGGGACTGTTCCCCAAAACGCTTTTTGCGGAGAGAGCTGAGGTCAGCGCTGGCAGGGAACAGGTTTGTAATTACTATAATTATATTTCCTCCATTTGGCTTTAGTACCCCCGGGAGCCGGCAAGATGTGTGTTGTGGCGTGGCGGGCAATGCACAACGTCAGTGATCGGGGAAAGAACGAGGCGATCGCTTAAGTGCTCGGTCTTAAATTGCAGTCGTTGGGTGGCGATGTTGCCCTGGTGAGGAATTGAGGAGGGAATTGTGAAAGAGAAAACTGGCCTGATTGAATTGCACGACGTTCTCCGTCTCTCCTTAAAGCATTGTCGCCCCCCGTTAAACGGTTTACTCCACATTTAGCGCTAACATAATGGAGATGTACATTTGGAGAAACAAAATATGAAGAAAAAAAACATTAGCATCCGCGCCTTTACACGAGAAAGTGGAACATGCAAACTAGTCAAAGAGTGCAGAAATACTGAGTTAAGTGATTCTTCTGTTTACCATTATGTTTTTTACATTTAGTCAAGTTTTGACTAAATGTTTTAACATAGAGGGGGAATCGAGACGAGGGTCGTGGTGTATGTGTGTGTGTGTGTGTGTGTGTGTGTGTGTGTGTGTGTGTGTGTGTGTGTGTGTGTGTGTAGAGCGATTCAGAGTAAACTACTGGACCGATCTTTATGAAATTTGACATGAGAGTTCCTGGGTATGATATCCCCAAATGATATTTTTATTTTTTCGATAAATGTCTTTGATGACGTCATATCCGGCTTTTTGTAAAAATTGACGCGGCACTGTCACACCCTCATTTTTCAATCAAATTGATTGACATTTTTGTAAAGCAATTTTCGACAAAGACCCGACTTTGGTATTGCATTTCAGCTTGGTGGCTTACAAATTAATTAATGACTTTGGTCATTACAAATCTGAAAATTGTAATTAAATTTTTTTCTTATAAAACGATCCAAATTTACGTTAACCTTATTCTTCGTCATTTTCTGATTCCAAAAACATATAAATATGGTATATTCAGATTAAAACCAAGCTCTAAAAATCAAAAATATAAAAATTATGATCAAAACTAAATTTCCGACATCGATTTTAAAACAATTTCATCTTATTCCTTGTCGGTTCCTGATTCCAAAAACATATAGATATGATATGTTTGGATTAAAAACACGTTCAGAAAGTTAAAATGAAGAGAGGTACAGAAAAGCGTGCTAAAACCACCACCCCGCAGAACAGGCTCGTCACTTTCATTGCGTTTTGCACGAGCGGCGGACTACGGTCATTGTGAAAAAATGCAGTGCGTTCAGTTTCATTCTGTGAGTTCCACAGCTTGATTAAATATAGTAATTTCGCCTTACGCGACTTGTTTCTTATTAACATGCTCTTTGGGATTGTTCTCGTTTTGAGGACAATAACCGACGCAGATTTTCTGTCACGGAACATAATGAAAACGTTTCCATGTAATGCAGAATATTACGAATTTGTCAGCATAAAAAGCATTCAGCATAAAAGCCGACGATTAAAGTAGATGAAGAATTGTCCACAAATGTTGATCATTGAAGATAATGACATATAGACGAGGAAAAGAGGCCGTCTCTGTCATCAGTAATAACGCACATGTATATCATGTGGGTGCAAATTGCATTTGCCAGAATAACACATAAATCAAAACATGTTATGAATAGGACATCTGGCGACACATATTGCTGTACAGGGAAAGCTGTCTACAGAGACCACTCATGGTCAAAAAGGGTCGTTATGGACAGGTGGTCGTTATGGTCACATTGGGCGGTTGGTCTTTATGGACAGGTGGTCGTTATGGTCACATTGGGCGGTTGGTCTTTATGGACAGGTGATCGTTATGGTCACATTGGGCGGTTGGTCTTTATGGACAGGTGATCGTTATGGTCACATTGGGTGGTTGGTCTTTATGGACAGGTGGTCGTTATGGTCACATTGGGCGGTTGGTCTTTATGGACAGGTGATCGTTATGGTCACATTGGGCGGTTGGTCTTTATGGACAGGTGATCGTTATGGTCACATTGGGTGGTTGGTCTTTATGGACAAGTGATCGTTATGGTCACATTGGGCGGTTGGTCTTTATGGACAGGTGATCGTTATGGTCACATTGGGCGGTTGGTCTTTATGGACAGGTGATCGTTATGGTCACATTGGGTGGTTGGTCTTTATGGACAGGTGGTCGTTATGGTCACATTGGGCGGTTGGTCTTTATGGACAGGTGATCGTTATGGTCACATTGGGCGGTTGGTCCTTATGGACAGGTGATCACTAGGGCATGTTCGACTGTAGGACATTTTTATTTTTTTATTTTTGTTTAAATAGTGAATATTTGAGGATTAAACAGACAAGAAAAAACACTCAAATTATAGGCCTGAGATGCTGTTAAGGTGATGAAACAAGAGTAACGAGTAGAAGAGAAATAGATTATCATTTTTTTTCAAAACAAAATCATGGTAAAATGTCCTCCTCCTCCTCATCATCATCATCACCATCATCATCATCATCATCATCATCATCATCATCATCATCATCATCATCATCATCATCATCATCATCATCTTCATCTTCATCTTTACCACCACCACCATCATCATCATCATCTTCATCACCATCATCATCATCATCATCATCATCATCATCATCAAGATGCTTTTCTTCAAGATCTCGATTTGGTGATAGGGGGAGAAGGTACCTTTACAAATAAATATATGATACATGTTTTTTCCCAGGTATATCGAGCTGTATGAAACATTTGCATGCTCGCTTGACAGTGGTTGTGTGTACCTTTTAGCAGCAAGTGAATTAATTGTCCAACACACCGCTGTGATCCACATATAAACATCGCACTGACTGATTCTCTAATAGAACAGCGTGCAATAAAACTTGCACTATAATAATAATAATAATAATAATAATATAATAATAAATGAGCATTTATGCTCTTTGCGCTTGACACATTTAAAATTAAAACACAGTTATACAAGCATTTACATCTACATTCATAGTCAGCAACGCTTAATTAAAAGCATACACCATCAAACATACATACAAAAGATTCTTCCACTAACTAAGTAATAAAAACATGAATAAAATAGGTAGTGAAAACAAGGAAATACCAGCTGAATACCCTTAATCAAACAGAACATGTTATCAACAATACTGAAAACAGCCCTAGATGTTTATATACATTATCACATTATCACTAAAACAACAAATACACTACATGTAGCCTACTGATGGACTGAGAAAACAAAATCAGGGGTTGTATTTCTTGAAGAGGTGCGTTTTAAGTGCTCGTTTGAATGCTTGGGGTGACTGAGAGTGGCGGATGTGAAAGGGGAGAGAATTCCATTGTGTGGGTGCGCAGAAAGTAAAAGTGCGTTGTCCGTATGTTTTGGTTTTGGTGTGTGGAATGGTGAGGATGCGACAGTCAGAAGAGGCACGGAGTTGTCTTGCTGGAGAATAGACGGTGAGGAGTTCAGAGAAGTAAGCAGGAGACGAGCCAGAAAAGAAGTTAAAGCAGAGGGTGGACAGTTTGTAGTCAATGTGGGCTTGAATAGGTAACCAGAAGAAGTGGTGTTGTGTGATCTCGTTTTCGTGCTTTCAGAATGAGGCGTGCTGCCGAGTTTTGGACTTTTTGTAGTTTATGCAGGAGGTACAGAGGACAGCCAGAGAGAAGAGAGTTGCAGTAGTCAAGTTTAGAAAGAACAAAGGCACAGACAAGAGTGTTAGTTGTTTGAGAGGAGAGTGTGTGGCGAATGGTGCTGATCTTACGAAGCTCAAAATAAGCTGCTCTACAGACTAAAGATATATGTTTGTTAAGGGTCATGTCAGATGAAAGGGTGAATCCAAGGTTTCTAGCTGATGGTGAGAAAAGAATGTCGGTGTTGCCTATTTGAACAGAAACAGGTTGGGGAGAGGGAAATGTAGTGTTCTTCTTTTTGCACAGTAAGACTTCAGTCTTATCATCATTCAGCTTAAGTTTGTTATCGACCATCCAAGATTTAACATCAGTGATGCATGTCTGAATGGTCTGGATGGCGGAATGTGTCTCTGCAGGGGGACTGGGTTTATACAGCACTAACTCCCTCTGCACGCCTACAGCAAAATGCGCAATTATGATGTAACAGTCACTGGGTGTGCAACGTTTCTTTTCACCTTCCTAAACGATTATTTACCCCATTAATGATAAGTTACGAGAATGAAAGCGCCTTGTTCATTTCAATAATACATTGACAGGCTTCCATTTGAAACGGTTGTGATGTTTGAGTGACGCCCTGCCAACGTCTTATTAAAGCCCGACGGAGGGCTTCCATTAGGCTTTGGGAGGACATCGGTCGACCATTACAACTTTGAAGTTTCAAATGGAAGCCTCTTCATTTTATTGTAATTCAATCTGTCAACGAACTTGCTTACACTTGTATGCGATTGCAACAAGACAGAAATGCTTCCGTTCTGTTCACATACACCTTTCAGTTCACTTACCTGCTAGAGTCAAGCCCAAAGAAACGCGTCTCCGTGTCACCTTCCTATTACTCTGCTCTCGCTTCATTCCTTCTCACAATTGTTTTTCTCCTTTTTCGTGTTTTTTCGAATGGACTCACAAAGATCCTCAAGGCTTACCGAGACAAGTTGAGGTTGGATCAATGCGCCTCGCCAGCAGGTGTTTAATGAGCAGATTGCCGGTGCTCAACAGAGATTGACAATGATAATCTGACCAATCACAGAATCTGTCACATTCTAAGCCCAGCTTGATTGAATGACAATGCATGTTGTTCTGACAGGTAGCTGGATAATCTGTTACATTCTAAGCCCAGCTTGATTGAATGACAATGCATGTTGTTCTGACAGGTAGCTGGATAATCTGTTACATTCTAAGCCCAGCTTGATTGAATGACAATGCATGTTGTTCTGACAGGTAGCTGGATAATCTGTCACATTCTAAGCCCAGCTTGATTGAATGACAATGCATGTTGTTCTGACAGGTAGCTGGATATCCTGTTACATTCTAAGCCCAGCTTGATTGAATGACAATGCATGTTGTTCTGACAGGTAGCTGGATAATCTGTCACATTCTAAGCCCAGCTTGATTGAATGACAATGCATGTTGTTCTGACAGGTAGCTGGATATCCTGTTACATTCTAAGCCCAGCTTGATTGAATGACAATGCATGTTGTTCTGACAGGTAGCTGGATATCCTGTTACATTCTAAGCCCAGCTTGATTGAATGACAATGCATGTTGTTCTGACAGGTAGCTGGATAATCTGTTACATTCTAAGCCCAGCTTGATTGAATGACAATGCATGTTGTTCTGACAGGTAGCTGGATATCCTGTTACATTCTAAGCCCAGCTTGATTGAATGACAATGCATGTTGTTCTGACAGGTAGCTGGATATCCTGTTACATTCTAAGCCCAGCTTGATTGAATGACAATGCATGTTGTTCTGACAGGTAGCTGGATAATCTGTTACATTCTAAGCCCAGCTTGATTGAATGACAATGCATGTTGTTCTGACAGGTAGCTGGATAATCTGTTACATTCTAAGCCCAGCTTGATTGAATGACAATGCATGTTGTTCTGACAGGTAGCTGGATATCCTGTTACATTCTAAGCCCAGCTTGATTGAATGACAATGCATGTTGTTCTGACAGTTAGCTGGATATCCTGTTACATTCTAAGCCCAGCTTGATTGAATGACAATGCATGTTGTTCTGACAGGTAGCTGGATAATCTGTTACATTCTAAGCCCAGCTTGATTGAATGACAATGCATGTTGTTCTGACAGGTAGCTGGATAATCTGTCACATTCTAAGCCCAGCTTGATTGAATGACAATGCATGTTGTTCTGGATAGTGGTGCCGCATAACTCGAATTTACTCTATTTGTACATGTCGTGTGCATTTAGATAAAGAACTTGAGGTTTTATTTGGCACCCCTTTGTCACGCTACAATGAACTCCGAGTGATTTGTATGATCCTTAAACACGCAGAGGTGTTGGGAAAGGGAGATGAGGGGTGGCTGTGTCGCTGCCATTGTCTGTGGCGATGGGCTGCACACAGTGGCTCGTCATCTTTTGTTTTACAAGGAGGCCCTCCTTTACACGTGCAACTGGACTCGGTCTGAATCGTGTGCACAGTCTTAGTGGATCGGACGCCATCACCAATAGTTTTTGTACTTTTTGTTATTGTCATTACTTTATTGTCCCATCGCTGGGAAATTCGGGTCGCTTCCTCCCAGTGGAAAGCTAGCAGCAACAGGGTCGCGCTACCCAGGTGTGTGCGTGTTCAGGTGTATTCATCATGTGTGCAGCGATGCTGTAAGTGCGAGAGCTTCCGAGCGTGAAGTAAGTAAAAGCCGTTGCCTGGCGCGCAACAGTCTAATGTCTGTTGAGTCACACGTTCTGTTTGGTTTCTGTTGACGCTTAGCTGTCGTCTTCGTCTCCGTGTGGTATTTGTGAAACAGGGCGTTGGCTTTTTCCAGTGGCGAACACCCACAGTCAATGCGTGACTTAATGATTTGTGTGTGGGCAACCTGATTATCGGTAGAGTATGTTTACACTTTTCTTTTTCCTTATTAACCCCTTTTTATTGACTGGTATTTCTTTGTATAATTTGCATTTATCACAAACGTCCTCACTAAGGCCACGCGATCGATGCAAATACCCAGATACGGCGTGGGCCATAGTCGCATTTAATGGGGGCATTGTTATCTGATTTCACATGACTGGTTTTACCGATAGTCTGTTTATGGTTTTCTATATTCTTTTCTCCCTTTTGTCCTTTGTAATTACTGATTTTACTGATATAATGTTCATTCGTCTCAAACAACATCTTTGAGAACACACAATGGTTACAAGCTATTTGGGCTTCGGAGGCTGACGGCTTAATACTTGTGAAGTACTGTACCAAGAACAAGCACAAACAATAGACCTCAGTACTACATGTTGCACCATTAGTATTACCAAAACCTGAGGTACGAGTTCAAAAAGGGAAGGTATGAAACGCGTGCGTGCGTGTGTGCGTGCGTTTGTGTGTGTCACGCACGCATGCTTAAAACACGCACGCAGTCTGTCATCCACGACTCAATAACAGTCTTGCTCTTTCGAACTACAAAACATAAGTTGACACGAACAGTATATTAAGAACGTTTCTTACAAACATCAAATATACGTAGATCAACATAAATACACACACAACTCACTAACTAACCATACAACTCTTTCTTTTCATAACATCGACAACGACAACAACAAGATCAAACAGTAATAACGTCAATAACAACAAAGAATAATTATTTTCTTTTTAAAGCATCTTTCACACCTCATTTCCGCTCAGTTCACAATGAAGTTATGGTTTCTGCACTTTTAGCTGTTAGGACGGGCTAAGGCTAATGTTACCATGCAGGCGTATCCGTAATCGTCCATGAACTTGGGTTAACGAGGCCGTAGTGAGAAGCGACAGGCGGTGACGTCAAGTCCTTGCCAGGCGAGCAGTGAGGCAGAGAGTGTTTGTACTGTAGGAGGTCAGTGTAAAGCCTCGGCATGGTGAAAACAGCCACATCCTGGTTGCAATGAAGTAGCCATACAATATCCCCTGCCGTTGATAACAGGTTTCCGGCGTCAGCAAACCCTACGTTCAATCATAGACCATTTATCCTGGACCGCCAACCAGCTCTCTCTCCGCTCTTTCTCTCTATTACGAGGTAGCGGCCTCTCGCATTTAGGAACCTACGCTTACATGGCCTTTCAGAAATCAGGGGGATGTCATATCCGGTGTCGATTGTAAACATGGACGAAGTTGCCGAGGTAAGTTCTGAAAATGCTAAAATAAACTCAGCTAAAGAAGTGCATATGGAACATGTTTTTCGATGAGTTTTGTTAAGTTTAGTTTGGAGTTTTGGAAAATCCAGTTCATTGTCACCTCCCATTGTCACAAATAACTGGAGCGTGCTTTCTTTTCACTGTCTTCGAATCGCTGGCCTTTCTTCTTCTTCTTGTCGTTCGCTGTTAGATCGTCAGTCCGGACTGCAGGGCGAAACGTGCTGTCCTCTCCAAGTCCTCTCTAAGCGCCCCTGAAAGTCGAGCGTCGTAACCTCGAAGGGTCACGTGACGAGTTGGCGGTCCAGGCTATTTGGTCTATGGTTCAATAAAGAACGGATTCGCTTGGAACGCAAGCCTTCTTTCCTCGACCAGAGGCAAAGAACGAATGATAAAAAGTACTTATCTACGAGCTCGAAATTGGCTCTGAGTTCACCTTACAAAATACACGTGAAGACTGGGTGGCCTGGGTGGTAACGCACTTGCGCTCGGAAGCGAGAGGTTGCGTGTTCAGGCCTGGGTCAGGCCGCAATTTTCTCCCCCCTTTCCTAACCTAGGTGGTGGGTTCAAGTGCTAGTCTTTCGGATGAGACGAAAAACCGAGGTCCCTTCGTGTACACTACATTGGGGTGTGCACGTTAAAGATCCCACGATTGACAAAAGGGTCTTTCCTGGCAAAATTGTATAGGCATAGATAAAAATGTCCATCAAATACCCGTGGGACTTGGAATAATGTAAAAAAAATTTCCATCTCACACGGCATTAAGTCTCAATGCGCCACTAATAGTCAGAATGTTGACCCTGGGCGTTAAATGGGAGAAGAAGAATACCTGAGCACGAACTCCACGAGACACTTAAAGTTAACCCGCTGTCTATCTGTGACAGGTAAAATAGAGGGATAGGCATACCGGCGCTCCACAGTAATACCTTTAAAGGCACAGTGCGCCTCCCGTAAACCATCACAGATACTGTCATGCTTTTACACACAGTACAAACACCCTTCCATTTGAACGCTCACCAAACGGGAACATCCTAGGTGCCCTACGTAAAGAGCGAGCAATTTTCAAAGAATTAATTTTGCGGAGAGAGTGTCAGAGACAATCGGACCGTGGTGCGTTTTGGCGCTAGACCTAAGTTTTAAAATCTAAATAATAAATTGACAGCTTGTTACACAAACATTCTTACAGGCACAATGCAGCTCACAGCCTTCGTTTTGCGTTTTTGTTGCAGCTGATTGCAATTACAGTTCAAAAATCCTCCTATGGTAGTAAAGCAAACCCAAAACTACCCAACGACGACATCTGTGAAGCTCGACAGGTTCTTGTTCACGCGAGTGCATAAATTAACCTAGTTATTACGTGGTGTTTGGTCGGAGTTCGATTCAACTGAGTGATTCCAGCCTCCATTTTGTTTTACACAAACTCATGATGACGTCTGACATAGTTTGCTAGTGACGTGTCTTTTTGTGCATGATGTGGTGATCTACCTGATCTAAATTTAGATCCAAAAATAGGTCAAGACCAGCCGGGTCCGAGTACGAAATTAATTCGTAAAAAAATCGCAGTTGTTGACTCTTTGGGTGCAAGTCAATGAAACTTGGTAGTTCTTCAAACGGATAGCTGCCTGAGGTATGACTAAAAGCCCCAGGGGCTCCGTGCACCTGGATTTGACAAGTTCAGTACCTTTAAATCATAAAAGAATTATTTTTTCATCAAGACAAGATCAGTACAATTCGAAGTTTTGAAAGAAAGAAAGAAAAAGAAACGCCCGGAAGCAGGGTCACGCAAGGTCGTGATTCTCGTAGCAGACGACGGTTTATGTCTATCGCCAGTTCCTCTGAACAGTCAAAAGCCATCGCGAGAGTTCTTGTGAACCACGGCCGTTTGTTTCTTGCATAGTCAGAGGTACATAATAACGTGCTATTGCAGATAAGCTCACAGCGAGTCGCATTCAAATTACTAACTGACGACTGCATTGTGAAAAAGGGAAACTGGTTCACACGGGTTCACGAAGGCTCAGGGGTAAGATAAACCACGCAAAAATAAATTCTTTGAAATTTGCTCGCTCTTTACGGAGGGCACCTAGGATGTTCTCAAGCGGTGAGTGTTTAAAGGCAGAGTAAGCCTCCCGTAAACCATCACAGATACGGTCAGGCTTTTACACACAGTACAAACACCCTTTCATTTAAACACTCACCGATTGAGAACATCCTAGGTGCCCTCCGTAAAGAGCGAACAATTTTCAAAGAATTTATTTTTGCGTGGTTTATCTTACCCCTGAGCCATCGTGAACCCGTGTGATCCAGTTTCCCTTTTTCACAATGTAGTCGTCAGTTAGCCTTATTTGAATGCGACTCGATGTGAGCTTATTTACAATAGCACGTTTTTATGCACGAAACAAACGGCTGTGGTTCACAAGAACTCTAGCGATGGCTTTTGACTGTTGAGAGGAACGGCGATATGCACTGACTGATAAACCGTCGTCTGCTAAGACCATTGCGTGACCCTGCTTCCGGGCTTTTCTTTTTTCAAACTTTCACAACTTCGAATTGCACTGATCTTGTCTTGATGAAAAAAGAATTCTTTTATGATTAAAGAATGTTTGTGTAACAAGCTAGATTTTAAAAGTTAGGTCTAGCGCAAAAACGCACCACGGTCCAAAAACATTCTGATAATCATCGATCCACGGCTGTCGCCAGTTTAAGGGAAGTAACTCATTTTTGACCTGAGTTCAGGATGGGTCCAAAAAGTGTTCGAGACAATCTGCAAAATTAATTCTTTAAAAATTGCTCGCTCTTTACGTAGGGCACCTAGGATGTTCCCGTTTGGTGAGCGTTCAAATGGAAGGGTGTTTGTACTGTGTGTAAAAGCCTGACAGTATCTGTGATGGTTTACGGGAGGCTTACTGTCCGGGCGTGATTTCCGGGATATTCATAACAGCCGTCCAGCACCAAAACGAGGCGCCATTGTTCTTCAGGGCCAAGTCCACGAAAATAAATTCTTTGAAAATTTCTCACGCTCGACAGAAAGCAGCCAGGATGTTCCCGTTCGGTGAGCGTTTAAATGAAAGTATGCTTGTACTGTATGTAGACGCTCGGGGAGCTCTGTGATGGTTTACGGGAGGCTTACTGTGCCTTTAAATGAAAGGGTGTTTGTACTGTGTGTAAAAAAAGCCTGACAGTATCTGTGATGGTTTACGGGAGGCTTACTGTGCCTTTAACAACACAGCATAAAATTAGACACATCTTAAAGCCGCTTGTGACACCGTGTGTGTGTGTGTGTGTGTGTGTGTGTGTGTGTGTGTGTGTGTGTGTGTGTACGTGTTTGTGTGTATGTTTTGGTGTGTGTGTGTACATGCGTGCTTGCGCGCGTGAGTGTGTGGGTGTGGGCGTCTTTTTCTTTGTGTGTTTTTTCTCTGTGTGTTTCGCGAAGTTGTACATTGGGTTAATTTAACTAAAATAACTCTTAAGGTGTTGAAATGACTTTTTGCAATTGTTTGCACCACATTCCTCACCTCACAAGGTCATCATATTTGATTGGACGAAGGATCTCCCTGCGTAGATAGAGTGTCCGTGTTGTTCCGTGTCGAGGACAGCGGGGACATGCCGAACAGGGTGACACATCCTGGGGGTGTTGGCATAACGTCTGCTTATCAAGGTAGTATTGGGGGGGGGGGGGGGAGGTCTCTGCGTCCTGGAAGCCATCCCTCCCCCATTTACCTGGAAAATATACCTTTTTGGTGTTAATACTCAAGGAGAGACCCAAAATACCCCTTTTAACCGGCATCAAGAGGGGCACCCCCCCCCCTCCATCCCCACCCATCCCTGATTTCTTATCTAGCAATCCCTTGTACGCCTGCCTCATTTGGGAAGCCCCTCCCTCTCATAAACCGACTGACTTTTTTTTAGGACGTCATCACAGGTTATTCTACCTATTCGGGACATGATTGGTGATCCGATGACATCTTATACACTGGATCTAGTCCTGCTAATATTGTGCATTAGCTAACTGGCAGCCGGACTGCTGTATCTGTGACGTAGCACCTCTCTTTGCGTTCGTTTTGACACCAGCACGATCCATCACTGCGGGTTATGGCGTGCTGTCAACCCGCTGCGTCATTACCCCTAAAAACGGATCTGATGACGTCATAAGCATCACTTTTTTATGTCCCGAAATGTGAGTCCCTCGTATTTCGCCCACGGCGATTTTGGCGTTAGGTAATGATATGTCTTTTCTGTCAGCGGTTCGGTGATTTGTAGTGTCATAAATGACAGAATCTCGATCGGAGGTTTACGCGTCACGCGTGTTTACTGCAGTTTGCAGACGATCTGTTGGCCTGGTTTATAGCGATTGTCATATGTCCTCATTTCTCATTATTGGTTAGTGATAGGATATGTGCATCGTTATTTCTGATTATAGATTGGCAGAATATGGGATGATTTGTGTGGTTTGGGTTTGTGCTCGACAATGTATGCCGTGATTTCTGTTTACATACACTAACATGAAACGCTAAATGTTACTCCCTCAAGCAGAAGCCGCAAGCGTGTATACATTTTGTTTTTCTGTAAATTCTTTTGGAAGCCGCATAATATTTTGCGCAGGCAAGTGACAGACTCTCTAGGATAATGTGACAGGTTTTCTTTTGCAATGCGATCTATTGTTTTTGGTACAACGCTTTTTGTTCACTGCGGTTTGTATGTGTTTATTAACCAATCCGATCAGAAGATGACCCATCTGCAATATCTCCCCCGCCCATGTGACCCAGTTGTAACCTCTTGCGTGCCTGCCACTGGCTGTGTCAGTGTGTGTGTGTGTGTGTCAGTGTGTGTGTGTGTGGGGGGGGGTCACGAGGTGCAGTCACGTGCAGTGACACATCTCTGTCCTGACAGGCGTGGATGCAAATTGAAGCTTAGTGGAATAATGTGTCACACTTGTTGTGTCTACTGGCGGCAGAAACATTGTAGCGTTTTTACGCTCGCAGAAGATATCTTTCAAGTCACACTTTCTGCCAACAAATTTGTGTCCATTCGTCAGAGCTCTGCTACTCATGAGTAAGCTAACTACTACGGCATCGTCGAGTAAGCGAAGTGATAATGTAAAGCGAAAGAATATGTAATAAATCGCCGCTGAAGACTATCCATTGAATGTGTGCATATTTTGTTTTTGTTCCTTTGTTTGTAAAATGAGACTTTGTTTGGGGACCTTTCACAGCAAGGCCTTTCAAACGATAGCCATTTCAAATGTGCGCTTAGGACTCTAGGACAAACACGTAGAACTGGTCCAAAACTTAAAACAAGTCGCGTAAGGCGAAAATACAATATTTAGTCAAGTAGCTGTCGAACTCACAGAATGAAACTGAACGCAATGCCATTTTTCAGCAAGACCGTATACTCGTAGCATCGTCAGTCCACCGCTCATGGCAAAGGCAGTGAAATTGACAAGAAGAGCGGGTGTAGTAGTTGCGCTGAGAAGGATAGCACGCTTTTCTGTACCTCTCTTCGTTTTAACTTTCTGAGCGTGTTTTTAAAGGCAGAGTAAGCCTCCCGTAAACCATCACAGATACGGTCAGGCTTTTACACACAGTACAAACACCATTTCATTTAAACACTCACCAATTGAGAACATCCTAGGTGCCCTCCGTAAAGAGCGAACAATTTTCAAAGAATTTATTTTTGCGTGGTTTATCTTACCCCTGAGCCATCGTGAACCCGTGTGATCCAGTTTTCCCTTTTCACAATGCAGTCGTCATAGTTAGTCATTTGAATGCGACTCGACGTGAGCTTATCTACAATAGCACGTTTTTTTTATGCACGAAACAACGGCTGTGGTTCACAAGAACTCTAGCGATGGCTTTTGACTGTTGAGAGGAACGGCGATTTGCACTGATAAACCGGCCGTCGTCTGCTACGACCCTTGCGTGACCCTGCTTCCGGGCTTTTCTTTTTTTAAACTTTCACAACTTCGAATTGTTCTAATCTTGTCTTGATGAAAAACGAATTCTTTTATGATTAAAGAATGTTTGTGTAACAAGCTGTCAATTTATTATTTAGATTTTAAAAGTTAGGTCTAGCGCAAAAACGAGGCGCCGTTGTTGTTAACGGAACAAGTCTACGAAAATAAATTCTTTGAAAATGTCTCACGCTCGACAGAAAGCAGCCAGGATGTTCCCGTTCGGTGAGCGTTCAAATGGAAGTATGCTTGTACTGTATTTAGACGCTCGGGGAGCTCTGTGATGGTTTACGGGAGGCTTACTGTGCCTTTAATCCAAACATATCATATCTATATGTTTTTGGAATCAGGAACCGACAAGGAATAAGATGAAAGTGTTTTTAAATTGATTTGGACAATTTAATTTTGATAATAATTTTTATATATTTAATTTTCAGAGCTTGTTTTTAATCCGAATATAACATATTTATATGTTTTTGGAATCAGCAAATGATGGAGAATAAGATGAACGTAAATTTGGATCGTTTTATAAATTTTTATTTTTTTTTACAATTTTCAGATTTTTAATGACCAAAGTCATTAATTAATTTTTAAGCCACCAAGCTGAAATGCAATACCGAAGTCCGGGCTTCGTCGAAGATTACTTGACCAAAATTTCAACCAATTTGGTTGAAAAATGAGGGCGTGACAGTGCCGCCTCAACTTTCACGAAAAGCCGGATATGACGTCATCAGACATTTATCAAAAAAATGAAAAAAACGTTCGGGGATTTCATACCCAGGAACTCTCATGTCAAATTTCATAAAGATCGGTCCAGTAGTTTAGTCTGAATCGCTCTACACACACACACAGACACACACACGCACGCACATACACCACGACCCTCGTTTCGATTCCCCCTCGATGTTAAAATATTTAGTCAAAACTTGACTAAATATAATGACGGATACTTTCTCCGGCGTCTGGGTGACTCTATATTCAGCAATAGCCACCTCGTCTCAATCTGTAGACAATTTAAAGTCTTGTTGTTTTTGTTACAAGTGCATTTTCA
>NC_090246.1:6249593-6264593 GCF_037325665.1 Littorina saxatilis | reverse complement strand
GAAAGGTTCGTGTTTGCAATACACGTGTTTTTTACCGTACAGGACTTTGTGTATAAGCGGGAGGGGCTTCCACAACGAGGAACACCCACTCTCAGCAATGGCGTGCAGCGCATCTAAACTGACGAAAAGCGAACAAGCACCGATCATACACTGATAACAATGTTTTTACAAGAGCTGTTCTTCCTGTTTTCTGTTCCATGAAAAGTTCCTCCTTACTTCTACAATCCTTTTCTATTTTTCGGAATTCAACTTTCATTGCGTATGTGTTAACTTACACAAATTAAATCTATCAAATGTACGTTTCCTTGTTCATGTTTCCCCTCTTTCTCACACCCATCTGCTCCTCTCAACTTGACAACGATATTCATCTCAACTTGACAACGATATTCATCTCAACTTGACAACGATATTCATCTCAACTTGACAACGATATTCATCTCAACTTGACAACGATATTCATCTCAACTTGACAACGATATTCATCTCAACTTGACAACGATATTCATCTCAACTTGACAACGATATTCATCTCAACGCTTTACAATGAAACTCCGTTTTGTTTAGACAAAAACATGAAAAAAAGTTTTGGAAAACAATGAATTATGCACTTTGTTTTAGAGCTGACTGTTGCTATGTATGGTGCAAACTACGATCGATGGGTGAAGAGATGTGAACTGATCCTGCTTGCTCTACTTCCTTCTCCGATCGCAGCTCACGCGACCAGATTAGCATGGGTTTTTGTTTCTTCCTGTGAGGTATAAATATCAGAGTGGGATCCAATGACACACTCCTTTCTTGTGAGACAAGGCGCCACCGTCCCTCTTTGCTAACCACTTACCTCCCTTTGATAGATACCGGACGACATCGTTTGCTTAGCCTCATATTTTAAATGTAACTCCCCGCTGATATTTAACAGCGTAACGTTTTATATAATGGGAAACAATATGGTCAATACATCCACTTAAGCTTCGGTTTGTCCACGTGACGTGGGTATTGAAGAAGATAAGGTTACACACCGTTAAGTAAACCGGACAGCCAACAGACGCTCATGTCAAATTCAAACACTGCGTTAAATGGTCAATAACAAGCACATTGAAAACCCTGCCGAGCACTTTCTTCTTCATCAGATAATCTGTTCTCGGTTCTGCACGACACACAGGCACAGTTTTAATTAGTGGAACAATCAGTTTTCAGCTTTAAAACCAGCCATAAAACCTGCGGCACATACTTCGACTCTTTGCTAATTGAAATAATCTCACTTAGAAATGATTGACATCGCAAGGCAAATGACAAGGTTAGACCTGCAGCAGAATGTGTTTCCGAATAGTCAGTGTTTACGAGTGAATAAATGTATATTTTAAGCACATTCATAGACACCCCTTTGGTTGTGTCTCCATGCCCAGGTTTGCTAGTCGGAACTCGTCTATTTTGGAACTTCTCTGATAACCACTCTCGTCATGTGAAGGAAGAACAATGTTCTGTTGGTACCAAACCAAAATCAACACTTTTATAGTATATTGTACTAACAATCTCAATGATACTCAATTAATGATTTGTGATCGGGTGGAGTGGAAGGGGAAAAATAGGCCAGGAAGCATAAATGAGACGCCAAGACAGAGGTTGCGATAACGTGACTTTTAATTAACGTACACCAGAAATAATGGGGGAGACGGGACTAACTCCCTACACAATAGGTAACTGAGGATACGCTTCACGCCTTACGGTCTTAAACCATCGGAGCGTGACACACTGACAAGGACCGATAACTTCACAAGTTACTACAGGGGGCGCTACGCTATCTATAACGTCACACAGGATGTGACGCGCCCGCAACACAGAACACGCTATTACAAGACAAAGGACTATGCTAGCGCGGGAAAACTGGGTCTCAACGGCGAAACAACGACACTGACGCTATAACGCCACTAGGATAAAATAGCTACATACATACGTGCACACCATATAGCATCATTCATATGATCAGAACATATTATAGACAAGCAAAATTCAATATAAACAAAAGAAACAGCATCTACTTACAGTTCATTCCTCAATGAAGAACTAAACACACACGAAGTTACGGCGGGACTGTTCAACACATCGCCGGTCTGAATCACTCACCTCGCTGATGGTAAATCAGCTATCAAACCACAGGTCAAAGATGATACTCACAATCCAGCATAGGCTATCTGTATTTTAAAAGATGTCACACCAACACAAAGAACTGTTTCAAATAGAACACCGGTCTCAAGGCTTAAGCGCACTGACACGTCTTCACACTTCGAAATCACCGGTCAGACTGACCGAACTCGCACTGTCGGGGATGGATCCGCACGCATCCGTTAAGGGATTAACCAATTAAAACGCAGCATCTACGCACAAAGACATACACGACACCACGGAACAAACACATACACGCATGGTCAAGGGAAATAATTGGGGTAGGGAACGAGAGAAAGGAACAACAAAACGCCACACGGCTACAGATTTAAAAAAAACTATGTTAATTTCTCAATTATATTCATCATTTTGTATTACAACATCAAGATCCGTTAAACATGCACCTGCTAATCTCACGCAAAGTAAAACAACTTACTAGGGAAGTGATGCACTATACAGATATGTTTTATTAGCATGTGGACCAGAATGAAAACATCGGCGCGGCCATTTTGAGAACGAAAGCGACAGCTGAAAGAAGACAAAAATGGCAGCCACATGCATGCTTGTTCTTCGACATGTGACACACATTACCATATCATGCTCACTTTTAGAGCTCATTCCGCCTGTCAATATCACATGGGTCATTATTTGCATTGCGAAAAGTGACTTCTGTCAAAGATAACCCAATAACAACCCTGGATTGGGCGCTTTGAATATAGAGAATACTACATGGCTTAATGACGTTTATCTCGGTGACTTTGGCATCATAAGCAGTGGATAAACAGGTCCCTGCCAGCCTTGTTTGACATGACCCTATTTACATGATTATACACACGTGTGCTTTGAACGATATTGTTATCTAATGAGTAGTCTCTCTCACGTATGTAGGATAATAAAGATTATCACAACGTCAAAATGCAATACTGACGTCACACACCATGTGTAGAACTTGAGTGACACAACACGTGTGTCGCAAGGACAGAACAATGTGTCCGCCTTAAGAACATGGGATCATGGGTTACTCTAAAGGATGAAATCCTACCTCCGCCCGAAATCAGTTCCTTAAACGGTCATTTGCTCCAAAAGATAATGTCGTGAAATCTTCCAATAAAAAGAAATCAAATTCAGCAGATTGACAGTCCACGATTCTTGAGGCCAAGAAGCGAGCTCGACACATGACACGTGATCGTTCGCAGGGTATTCTTTCTTTTTCAAAGGACGTGAAAAGTTTAGCATTACCTGATTATGACATTGTGACATTATGTGAAACTGCACGTTGTCAAAATGTAATGTAATTTTAAAACCGCGATGAACAAATCTCCTGAGAGAGAAAGAGAGAGAGAGAGAGAGAGAGAGAGAGAGAGAGAGAGAGAGAGAGAGAGAGAGAGAGAGAGAGAGAGAGAGACGTAAGACGTAAGACATTTTATTGATTAAACACACACGGTTCATTTCAACGGGGGGTGGGGAGTGGGGGGGGGGGGGGTCAGTAAGGGACTGGGTGGCCGAGTGGTAACGCACTTGCGCTCGGAATCGAGAGGTTGCGTGTTCGACCCTGGGTCAGGCCGCTATTTTCTCCCCCCTTTCCTAACCTAGGTGGTGGGTTCAAGTGCTAGTCTTTCGGATGAGACGAAAAACCGAGGTCCCTTCGTGTACACTACATTGGGGTGTGCACGTTAAAGATCCCACGATTGACAAAAGGGTCTTTCCTGGCAAAATTGTATAGGCGTAGATAAAAATGTCCACCAAAATACCCGTGTGACCTGGAATAATAGGCCGTGAAAGGTGGATGCAGCGCCTAAAGGCAGTCGATCTACTGGCCGATGTGAATGCGTGATATATTGTGTAAAAAAATTCCATCTCACACGGCATTAATAGGTAACATGCGCCTTGAGTCGCCTTGTGTGGTGAGATACGTGCGCGATATAAATCCTCGTAAATAAAATAAATAAAATAAAAATAAATAAATACCTGCCGTGTGTTTGTATTTATGGACAATCACCCGGTTTTATCTCTTTCTCTCTAACATCTATACTCACACGCACGCTCTCAATCTCTCTCTCTCTCTCTCTCTCTCTCTCTCTCTCTCTCTCTCTCTCTCTCTCTCTCTCTCTCTCTCTCTCTCTCACTCTCTCTCTCACTCACTCTCTCACTCACTCTCTCTCTCTCTCTCACTCTCTTTCTCTCACTCTCTCTCTCTCTCACTCTCTCTCTCTCTCTCACTCTCTCTCTCTCTCTCACTCTCTCTTTCTCTTACTCTCAGTCTCTCTCTCTCTCACTCTCTCTCTCTCACTCTCTCTCTCTCACTCTCTTTCTCTTAAACCTAAAGACATATCCATCGCATGAATTAACAATATGGATAGGTGCAACAACAAACAAGTTTACAGTGCTACATTATCGGCTTTCAATCATGCTCTATTGTTCCACGGCACAGACTCTTTCTCTCTCTCTCTCTCTCTCTCTCTCTCTCTCTCTCTCTCTCTCTCTCTCTCTCTCTCTCTCTCTCTCTCTTTCTCTCTCTCTTTCACTCTCTCTCTCTTTCTCTCTCTCTCTACAATATCTGACAATATCCCTGCACACCTCCTTAAAGTGGCTGTGCCATATATGGTTGATTCACTTACATACGTGTACAATTTATGTATTGAAAATGCTATATTTCCTACCGTTTTTAAAACTGCCAAAGTAGTACCACTGCCCAAAACTAGGGATGCGTCGAACCCCAACAACTTTCGTCCAATTTCTGTCCTATCGGTTTTATCCAAACCACTTGAAAAGCACGTCCACCAGCATTTACTTCAGTATATGGAGATCTGTAAGCTTTTTCACCCGTCTCAATCTGGGTTTCGTCCAAAACATTCTTGCCATACTGCTCTTATTAAGATGTGTGATTCTTGGCTGTCAGCCATAAACCGGTCTGAAATAGTGGGCACTGTCTTCCTCGACTTCAAGAAAGCTTTCGACACAGTGGACCATACTACATTACTTTCAAAGCTATCCGCGTATCTCCCTAAGTCTCCATTTCTAGCCTTCTTTCGTTCTTATTTAAATGATCGAAAGCAATATGTCCTTCTTAATGGGAAACTGTCTACTACAGGTCGTGTCACAAGTGGGGTTCCTCAAGGTTCCGTTCTTGGTCCACTTTTGTTTTGTATATTCATTAATGACTTGCCACTCCATATTTCTGATCCTTGTGTTATCAATGACCTTTTTGCTGACGACTCATCTGTGTACACTTTCTCAAAAAATCTGAACGTGTTAGAGTCATCACTTCAAAGAAGCCTCGATGAAATGTTTACTTGGTGTAACACTAATACTATGATAGTTCATCCTGCAAAAACCAAAAGTATGGTAATCACTTCTAGACAGAAACATCAGCTGGCCCCACTTGTTCTAAAGCTTAACCTTGGATCATCACCGATTGAGCAAGTCCGTGAACATCGGGTTCTAGGAGTCACAATAGATTCTGAGCTAAACTGGAAATGTCATTTAAACAATATAAACAAAACGCTGTCGAGAAACATGTTCTTATTCTCGCAGCTACGATATTATGTCGACACTTCAGTTCTTAAATTATTTTACCATGCACACATTCTTTCGCATTTAAGTTATGCTTCTACGTTATGGGACAACTGCAGTGATGTTCACATGATCAAACTGAATTCTCTCCATCGTCGTGCAGCTAAACTTATGATACCTAACTCATCGGTCACTACTGACGAAAAACTGAAACTGCTCGGCCTCCTTCCGTTGAACCAGCAGCTTAAACTGAATAAATCATTATTCATGTTTAGAGTTATGAACAAGGAAGTCCCAGAGTACATTCTGTCGCTGTTTCAAAAAGCAACCAACAGGTATGGTTCTAGTAAATTAATTCCACCTCGCCCCCGACTAGATTTGTACAAGTCTAGTCTTGCATTTTCAGGGTCATCAGTGTGGAATTCACTTCCAACAGCATTAAAATATATTCCATCAGTCAAAGCCTTTAAAAAGCAAATACACAGACATTTGTTTCAAATCTGATTCCAAGTGGAGCATTCCACCGTTATCGTAACCTAGTGGTGATTCAAAATGGGTTTACTCCGATGTATTAAACCGTCCTAATGTTATCATTCATACCGGTTATCTTATAGCAGTCTCTTTTCAGGGTTACTGTTTCTGTTGATACTGTTGTGTTGGTATATCCTTTGTTGTAGTTCTTTTCTTCCTTTTGCTATGTTGTCGGTATTTTTTGTAAAATACAAATGACTTACTGTTTGTTATTTTGCTTGCTCGCCGTTGTTGTTTCATTTGGACCATATGTTTCTAGTGCTCGGGATTTTTTTTTATTTTTTTTTTTTTTTATTTTTTTATTTTTTTTTTATTTTTATTTTTTTTAATTATTTTTCTTTATATTTTTTTTAAATATTTTTTATTGTTATTATCGTTATGACATCATCATCCTTACCATTATTTCATATTTCTATTGCTGTTATTGTATTTAATAGTATCAAATACTATAACTTTTTCTTTGCCTTTAAATGCCATTTATTATCATATGTACGGTTGTTTTTTGTTTTTTGTTTTTTTTGCCGTCAACCTCTTTTGCTCTTATAATGTTTTCATGTCTGTTTTGTATTCATGTTAGTTAGCAAGGACAGATTGTAAGACTAGGCAACGCCTAAAATCTCCATCCTTCTGTAATAAAGTTTAATCAATCAATCAATCAATCTTTCTAACATACAAACATTTCCAGCGCAAAAATCAACAATTTGAATAGGTACAACAACAACACAAGTGTACTACACCAGCATACATTATTTGCAATCAAACCTGCTCTAACATTCCACGGCACAAACTATGTATAACACATCGCCGTCTCGTTCACCTGTTCCACATTGGGTAACTAATCCAAACAACTTTTTTTTTTTTTTTTTTTAAAAACACGATATAAGAATCTGGCCACATGCACCACTGAATCCCCTTTATCTACAGACATAACACGTATAATAATGTTCGCATCTTCACTCTGGGTTTTTTCTCTTAATATTTTGACATCAAGTCTATAATCATAGTTTTATTATAAGAACCTTTCCTAATTCCTATTAACTCGATGTTTTTTAACTATATTTATACATAAATGCATATTGTAAAGCAGTATGCATTGTTAGAGGATCTTCTAGTAGCAGTGTTCAAATGTCGAAGCTGCTTTTCCCAGTTTTACCTAAGAGACCGACTGTATATTGTGTTATTGTATTTGTCAGACTTGATTGCACCAAGTCCCTACACATGTTGTAATGCGATTAGAGCCAAATATTTTAGTTTTTTGTAAGGGATAGGCGCAACTGATATAAATACACTTTATTATTATTAAAGTTATTGAGGCATCTCAGTGCACTAAGGGATTTATAGAGCAAATCGAGAAAATTCATTATTGAACGAAGCGCATAGCGCTGAGTTCAATAATTATTTTCGAGATTTGCTCTATAAATCCCTTAGTGCACTGGGATTGTTTCAATAACGATATTGTCAGTACCGCCATAGAGAAAAGAAGATTCCAAACGCACATTTTGCAACACGCATTTGAATAGGCATAACTGTGTGGTCAGGTCGTGTACAGTAAAGATCTACTTTTGTGTGGGGTGTCTCAAGTGTGTCGTGCTTTCGTCACACGCATTTTAATTTCTGTTGGTAAATTCCAGTGTAGCGTTAATCTGAACAGTGATGATCTTTCAGAGAGACCTCATTTGAACTCGGAGAAAGGACTGTGCTCTTCATTATTTGCGATTCGAAACCTCCAGTCGAGCTTCGACGGATTGACTGTGCGGAGTGACTCCCCTTGAATTGACTCGAAGCGGGACTCGACGGTTCGCACATTTTCAAAACAAATGTGGCATATTTCTCGTGTTGTATCTTCACTCATCGGGGAGTCTGATACTAAATATGAACGGTAAGAATGCTCTGAACCCTACACGTATTATATCCCCATCGTTTTTTCGTTCACATTTGCCCAACATGTTAATTTGCTGAGCGGGGTTAATGTCGTCTGCTACTGCTAGGCTACCTGGGCAATCGAACCACTGCAGTCTGCACTGAGTCTGCACGCATGAGGCAGGCTGGTAATAAGTCTTATATATGGTAAGAACGTTCTGAACCTTACACGTTTTTGATTACGATTGTTCTTGCCTTGAAATAATAATTCGGAAACCATTCATTTACTGAACTGATGTAGTCGTATTTCTGTGTAGTCTGCTACAGAGTCGATCGAGTCAGTCTTCCAAACTGGTCTAGCTGGTACGTTATCGGAATAACACTTGTGTTTTCTGTTAGCCGCTGGGAATTGTATACTAACTCATCATTTGGTAATGTGGATGATAAGCTACATGCCACTAACACGGCATATGAGAAGAATCTATGCAAGTCGGCGAAAATTAGATGAAACACAGCGGCTTCTATTTTTAGATCACTGGCACTGGCACAGGCACATGCAATCTGTCAGAAAAAAACCCACTTCTGCTTTAATTGAGAAGCAGGGAATTTATGGTCATTTGGTATTGTGGAGAATATAAGCTACATGTCATTAATTAATTCTGAGGATGAGAGCACAGTCTCGCTTAGGCAAAGGGCGGAAGAATACGCTCTGTGGAAAAGTTAGCGCACTCTTGGAGTGCGCTAACAGTTTTAGCGCATCGCCATTAGCCAATCAACTGGTTCACATCAGTCATGTGACACCAGTACTTACTGACAATTATTATTATTATCACAATATCCTTTGCATACAAACAATACATGTTTCTCGTCTTCCACGTCCTCTCTGCATACAGGGCAAATCAAAAGGCTCGGTACAACGTCAGTTCGATAGCGGCATTTGTGAGAGTTTATGGGTGGACAGAGAGAGAGAGAGAGAGAGAGCATTAGGGGTGCGTAAAACACAAGTAGTAACGAAGTGAACAACAAGATAGTTTTAACTAGAGAGGAAAGAAGAAGCACAAGACAGGGAGGAGGCGAAAGAGGCGTGCAACAATCAGCGTTGTACTTTGTCTTGACAGCACCAGTGTGGGGGGGATTACACAGCAGTGTGTGTGTGAGTGGGGGGGGGGAAACACACCTCCCGCCTGACTCCACGTGTCAACGTCACTGGGAGCGGTACTTCTCGACGGGTGGAAATAAGCATCACACCTTGTAACGTATTGCACACACCATTCTCGATAACATGATGTCACGAATTAAAAATGCTCGCACAAATCTTCCCTGCTCATCCGTCCGTCTCTGTCTGTCTGTCTGTCTCTCTCTGTCTCTGTATGTCTCTCTGTCTATTTCTGTATCTCTGTCTCTGTCTGTCTGTCTGTCCGCCGAGTCTGTCTGTCTCTGTCTCTCTCTCTCTCTCTCTCTCTCTCTCTCTCTCTCTCTCTCTCTCTCTCTCTCTCTCTCTCTCTCTTACATTTGTAAAGCGCACGATCATTACAGTAATCGATCTTACACACACACGCACTCACATTGAAATATGTATACATCAACGAAATGTGTGAAATGTGTTTGGTTGGTACATGTACCGTTTAGACAGGGTTCATCATTGTGTCCGTCTGTCTGTTGAGTTGTGTGTGTGTGAAACTACTTGTGATGAGAACGCGGTGCTGGGGATTGTTCTGGGGTCAAATCGTGTTGCATAGAAATCGTAAGCCTACAACTCCACGCAGCAATACCACTAGTGGCCAAGACGTTGCGGGCAGCAGGGTGAGCAATCAGCTGAGCCACCGTGGCCGATAGTGTGGAAGGGCACTGCCCAGTTGTGGGAGTGAGGTGTACACTTGATCTGACGACTGTTGTGTCGCGCTGATTTGAGCCCTCTCACACTGTCTGAGCAAACATGTCGGTACAATCTGTGTTGTGAGTTTGGGTGTTCGTGGTAGACGTGAAGCCGTTGTGGTGTCCAGGGGGCGAGGGTGGGATGAAGCCAGGCAGTGGACATCGTGTCCGGTCATCCAGTGCTCAGTCCAATCTGTCCGGCAAACACCATCAATGAGGGCTTCTTCCCCCGATCACTGAGTACGGCTGCCTTGTTCTTTTTGCGATGATGCTGTCTGAACCAACACCTTGTTTGGATTGCCTTACGATGTCCCTACAACTTTCTTAGGTCTGGTCTTCAGTCTAGCTGTCTTAGGTCTGGTCTGCAGTCTAGCTGTCTTATGTCTGGTCTGCAGTCTAGCTGTCTCAGCAAACATATTGTTTTGACCGCCATGAGGAAGCAACTGATTTTCTGATTGTTACTTCCTGTTGTGTGTCGTTTGTTCCCTTCAGAGACCCGAGTGTAGATGCTCCTGTCCATGTGCTGTGCTCTTCCAACGTTCCATTCATTACACCCCCGGTATAGGGGTGTGTATAAGTTTCGCTCGATGTGTTTGTTTGTTTGTTTGTTTGTTTGTGTTCGCATATAGATCTCAAGAATGAACGGACCAATCGTCACCAAACTTGGTGAACAGGTTCTATACATTCCTGAGACGGTCCTTACAAAAATTGGGACCAGTCAAACACACGGTTAGGGAGTTATTGGTGGATTAAGATTCTACAAGGACTTATAGAGGCACATATTAATGGTCAAAGGGAAATAACCTTCTCAGTTGGTGGCAGTGAGAATGGTTATTTCCCTTTGACCAACGGGGGTGTTTTTCCTACCTCGGAGGAATTTCTTGTTAACTTTAAAAACAATTTATTTTAGTGTTAACTTTCTTCAGACCAGTGTTGAGTTGTCTCTCGTGCACAGGTTGGTAGACTTGTCCGTCTTTTACATTGTTGTTATTTTCACTACTCAAGTTTATTTTCTGACCAGTGGTTATTCATCTGCACTTCACATAATTCTTTGTGAGATCGTGTGCTTGTTGCGGCATGCCTCCTCATCGTGATACTTCCTGAGTGTCTGTATCTATCTGTGTGTTGGAACCTTTGGGCTTGTTCCCTTATCGCAATGTTAGCGGAACGTTTGGCGGGAGCATTTGCCAGTTGTCGTATTCCGTGACGTTGTTTGGCGTTTGGATGTCCAGTGGTTCGTTCAGCGTCTCTTCGCATTGCTAATTATAGGCTGCCTTACCCATAATGCAACGCGCCTCTCGGGACATTACTATGGAAAGCCGTTTGGCTCATAACCATTTGATTAATGCACGTGTAAGAAATAATTAATACACGTGTAAGAAATATTTCATGCACGTGTAAAAAATAATTAAATACACGTGTAATAAATAATTACACGTGCATGAAATATTAATTACACGTGTATTTAATCATTTCTTACACGTGTATGAACTATTTATTACACGTGTAATTAATCATTATGCTATTCCATAGCATAAGAAACAAGTCGCGAAAGGCGAAAATACAACATTTAGTCAAGTAGCTGTCGAACTCACAGAATGAAACTGAACGCAATGCAACGCAGCAAGACCGTATACTCGTAGCATCGTCAGTCCACCGCTCATGGCAAAGGCAGTGAAATTGACAAGAAGAGCGGGGTAGTAGTTGCGCTGAGAAGGATAGCACGCTTTTCTGTACCTCTCTTCGTTTTAACTTTCTGAGCGTGTTTTCAATCCAAACATATCATATCTATATGTTTTTGGAATCAGGAACCGACAAGGAATAAGATGAAAGTGTTTTTAAATTGATTTCGAAAATTTAATTTTGATCATAATTTTTATATTTTTAATTTTCAGAGCTTGTTTTTAATCCAAATATAACATATTTATATGTTTTTGGAATGAGAAAATGATGGAAAATAAGATGAACGTAAATTTGGATCGTTTTATAAAAAAATAATTTTTTTTACAATTTTCAGATTTTTAATGACCAAAGTCATTAATTAATTTTTAAGCCACCAAGCTGAAATGCAATACCGAAGTCCGGGCTTCGTCGGAGATTACTTGACCAAACTTTCAACCAATTTGGTTGAAAAATGAGAGCGTGACAGTGCCGCCTCAACTTTCACAAAAAGCCGGATATGACGTCATCAAAGACATTTATCAAAAAAATGAAAAAAACGTCTGAGGATATCATACCCAGGAACTCTCATGTCAAATTTCATAAAGATCGGTCCAGTAGTTTAGTCTGAATCGCTCTACACACACACACAGACAGACAGACAGACAGACAGACAGACACACATACACCACGACCCTCGTCTCGATTCCCCCCTCTATGTTAAAACATTTAGTCAAAACTTGACTAAATGTAAAAATGATAAATTACACGTGCAATAAGAAATAAATACACGTGTATTAATCATTTATTACACGTGTATTTATGATGTATTATACGTGTAATGGTTATGAGCCATGGAAAGCCGTTTGGCTCATAACCATTACACGTGTAAAAAATGATTAGTACACGTGTAATAAATAATTAATACACGTGTAATTGATGAGTAATACACGTGTAATAAAAATGTCATACACGTGTACGAAATGATTAAATACACGCGTAATAAACATTTCTTACACGTGCATGAAATATTTATTACACGTGTATTTAATCATTTCTTACACGTGTATGAAATATTTATTACGCTATTCCATAGCATAGGAAAAAAGATAAATTACACGTGCAATAAGAAATAAATACACGGGTATTAATCATTAATTTTATTATTACACGTGTATTTATGATTTATTACACGTGTAATGGTTATGAGCCAAACGGCTTTCCATACATTACGCGCGTTATCTACGCGAGAAAGCGACATACGGAATGCGGCGGTGTTTGTGCAGCGTGTCCCCCAGGTCCCCACGTGATCCGAGAGGTCCAGGCCCAGGTATCCGTCTTGTCTTCTTGGCACTTGTCTTTCCCGACGAGATTCCGGTCTTCTTCCCCAGGGCCGCCACCAAGACAAAACATCGCCAACTTCTTCTTGTCTGTTGGCCTCACGTGTCTCGGTGGCAGGTGCATAACTGACAGTTGTATGTAAATGTATGGTAATGCCTGTGAATGTATTAATCCTCGGACAGCGGCCTCACCTGACCCCATCACTGCCGACGTGTAGTGTCGCGAGGCTTCCACTTTATCGATGATAAGTATTGTTTAACGCCCTCACGGTAAAAGCATTCGGGGCATGTTCCCGCTTTTCAACCCGACTTTAGATGGTAACAAAAAAGACAGAACAAATTTAACAAAAATGAAAAAGGGGCCACCGCAAAGGAGGGGATGGTTGTCGCGCTCCAGCTCCCGGTCAAGGAGGCACCCGAGCCGGAGGTTGGTTTCAAGTAGCGTCATGGAGTTGGCTTGGAGGTCCAGCTGGATCATTGTGTGTTAGTGCTGGCAGTCAGCGCTGCCGTTGTGGGTCTCTTTTCACTTTGAAGCGAGTTGTGGTGTCACAGTACCAGGGGCAAGTGCTCTGCCGTTTGGTTGGTATCCCTTCAACTTTATGCGCCGTGTCATGTTGTTTAGCTGAGCAGTGAAAGTTGGTGTTGGGCCGTTTTCAAAGTGTTACCTGATTGTACTGCTGGACAAATAATATCCGTGGTTTTGATACATACAAGCTTGTTTAAAGCATTTTGTGTTTATTACATATGATAGCCTCTCGCTTCTTTGGGTAATATATCATTCAGATTATCCTGTAGCGTTTTCTCCTTTTAATGTTATGCGTGTTTCTTACACTGTGTTGCTTGTCCGTCAGTGTGTGAAAAACAGGAGACGAGTACCGCGTAACTCTCACTGACTGTTGGAACTAGAGCTCTTACCTCCCTTTGTTACTGACCTTGACATTACAGCTAGCTCAGCCTCGCTGGTTGTCATTCTGTAAAAAAGCTGGCAGCTTGTTTCTTGATCACCACAGTGTGCCCCACATCGTGCACGATACAGCTGATGAGCATTGTCTAGCCTGGCCGGAGGCGACAGTAGCTGACCACAAGTGTTGACCGCGGGCGTCTCATTAGAGGAGACAATGTTTTGATATTGCTTCTGTTTGGCCAAGCTGCTAAGATTAATACACTCGCCCCTCGTTAAGCCTCGGACATCGTTCTTAAACGGGACATACAAAAAATAAGCGTTAAAACTGGACATATAGTAACTCAATATCAAACCTTGATATTTTGGTAGATATAACTCGGCGTTAAAACAGGATATAACTCAGGATATAACTCAGAGTTAAAAATGGATACATAACTCACTGGTTGAGACATTTGTCGCTCGTTTTGTGGTGAAAGGCACACTGCTGGTGTCTTGACGTTGTATGTCTTTACAGATGGCTTTACGATTCATGTCTTTGTCATCTAATGTATATTAATATGGATCATATGTAATCTCCTCGCAAAAGCAGAATATTTTATTTGTCTTTTTACATCATTACATGTCTTTGTAGTTATTCTCTTTGTACATATCATGTCTATTTTACATGGTTCGTTCGGTCAAAGGCTCGCATTTTTAAGTCCAAGATTGGCGCATGCGCATTGACTGCAATGAGAAGGATTGTTCAGTAGAGGTTTCAGTTTGTGACACCAGCATACCACCGCGCACAATCATTCCACCTCTTGTAGGAGATGCCCTCCCTTGTGGGAAGGGGTGGGGAGGGGGTTAAGTGCATGCAAACATGGTATTACAAAGTGTCTGTTGGACCTGGACCGTCGCTCAAATTCCCTCAGTTGAAGAGTGTGGATGTTGGGACCATCCAGTTGACCTGCCACGCCAGACTGTCCAGCACCACGTGACGCCTTCCAGTAAACTGACTTTTTTGAGTTTGTTTGTTTGCTTAACGCCCAGCCGACCACGAAGGGCCATATCAGGGCGGTGCTGCTTTGACATTTAACGTGCGCCACACACAAGACAGAAGTCGCAGCACAAGTTTCATGTCTCACCCAGTCACATTATTCTGACACCGGACCAACCAGT
>NC_090246.1:6209593-6244593 GCF_037325665.1 Littorina saxatilis | reverse complement strand
TTTGTCTTTGTCTGTGTCTCCCTCTGAGTCTCTCCGCTTCTGTCTTTCTATGTCTGTCTCTGTCTATGTGTGTGTGTCTCTCTCTCTCTCTCGCTCTCGCTTTCTCTCTCTCTCATCTGACTCTTGGCACACAGGTCAAAGCAGAGGTTAACTTGAGTGCAGGAGGGGGGGTGATTTCTTGAATTAGCTGAGGGCGGTGGTGAACATGGGTCTCAAAGCAGAGGTTGGGCTATTTTTAGACCGTCAACACAGACAGTACAGCGTCGTCAATCCCCGCGTGAAGGAAATCGCTCACCTTCCACGTCCAAAACGTAGTGATATTATTGACACGCCAGATTAGCGCGGTAGCGTATTGTGATAAGCAGGAAAGCGCGCTTTTCTGTATTCTTGTTAACTTCGCAATTTCCGGAAAACATCCACTTTCACTTTGAGACTGTTCTGTTTACATTCGACACTATCAAAACCACTTTGCAATACTGAAATAATTACACCCCCGGTATAGGGGTGTGTATAGGATTCGGTCCATGTGTTTGTTTGTTTGTTTGTGTTCGCATATAGATCTCAAGAATGAACGGACCGATCGTCACCAAACTTGGTGAACAGGTTCTATACATTCCTGAGACGGTCCTTACAAAAATTGGGACCAGTCAAACACACGGTTAGAGAGTTATTGGTGTGTATAGGATTCGGTCGATGTGTTTGTTTGTTTGTTTGTGTTCGCATATAGATCTCAAGAATGAACGGACCGATCGTCACCAAACTTGGTGAACAGGTTCTATACATTCCTGAGACGGTCCTTACAAAAATTGGGACCAGTCAAACACACGGTTAGGGAGTTATTGGTGGATTAAAATTATACAAGGACTTATAGAGGGACATCTTAATGGTCAAAGGGAAATAACCATTCTCACTCAGTCACTGCCACCAACTGAGAAGGTTATTTCCCTTTGACGGGGGTGTTTTTCCTACCTCGGAGGAATTTCTTGTTTTTTCTGTGTTCGAAAGCTACAGCCAATCGTTATTATATCCCCTTAGGTACAGTTTTATAACATTATTGGCACATGTAAACAATAGGAATTAATTAATGAACGCTACGAAAAGGGCAGCCTTTAACCTCCCTGTTGTCACTCAGCATTTTTTTTATATTTAGTCAAGTTTTGACTAAATATTTTAACATCGAGGGGGAATCGAAACGAGGGTCGTGGTGTATGTGCGTGTGTGTGTCTGTGTGTGTGTGTAGAGCGATTCAGACTAAACTACTGGACCGATCTTTATGAAATTTGACATGAGAGTTCCTGGGTATGATATCCTCAGACGTTTTTTTCATTTTTTTGATAAATGTCTTTGATGACGTCATATCCGGCTTTTTGTGAAAGTTGAGGCGGCACTGTCACGCTCTCATTTTTCAACCAAATTGGTTGAAATTTTGGTCAAGTAATCTCCGACGAAGCCCGGACTTTGGTATTGCATTTCAGCTTGGTGGCTTAAAAATTAATTAATGACTTTGGTCATTAAAAATCTGAAAATTGTAAAAGAATAAAAAAATTTATAAAACGATCCAAATTTACGTTCATCTTATTCTCCATCATTTGCTGATTCCAAAAACATATAAATATGTTATATTCGGATTAAAAACAAGCTCTGAAAATTAAATATATAAAAATTATTATCAAAATTAAATTTTCCAAATCAATTTAAAAACACTTTCATCTTATTCCTTGTCGGTTCCTGATTCCAAAAACATATAGATATGATATGTTTGGATTAAAAACACGCTCAGAAAGTTAAAACGAAGAGAGGTACAGAAAAGCGTGCTATCCTTCCCAGCGCAACTACTACCCCGCTCTTCTTGTCAATTTCACTGCCTATACCGTGAGCGGTGGACTGACGATGCTACGAGTATACGGTCTTGCTGCGTTGCATTGCGTTCAGTTTCATTCTGTGAGTTCGACAGCTACTTGACTAAATGTTGTATTTTCGCCTTACGCGACTTGTTTTTAATTCTCATCGGCCACACTTTCAGCACTCCCCCCACCCGCCCTCCCCATCTCAGATGTAATTTGTAAATGGCGTTTTCAGCCTTCAATCCACTATTTAACATAGTAAGTCAAGCTTTTTTAAACCTTATTAATAATTGCTTTGATGTTTTGCTGATGTTCAGTTTATTATTTAATGAAGATCTCATGGTTCAAAATTTCATATTGTTTTTTCAAAAACGTGCGTGTGTTCCATTTCAAACTAACCTCACTGATGTGAACTCCATTATTACTGTCACATTTGTTTTACAAATTACACCCATAATCCAAACCAACGCGCAAACACACACACACCCCAACTATAATAATAATAATAAAGATAGCTTATATAGCGCCGCTTCACAAATTTAACTATGCTCTTAGCGCTGTACATCGAGATATAACAATTTCAATAATATAAATACAAAGATGATATTATCATAATACACATTTACAAATATCACTCACGTGCATACATCCTCATGCACACCACGCGCATACACACTCCCACTCATTAGCAAGTGCTTCCATCCCCCTGCCACTGAGATGTTCATACAAGTATACCCCCCTGGACAAGCTCACACCATGTCCGTCTCCTCTCTAGACTGTACATACACTCAGCAAGAAAAAGAAAGACTAAATGCAAATTTCATACACAACCCTATGGCTCAATCAAAGCTGAAGCAACTATACAAAAAAGACACATTCAAACAACGAATCTAACTTCACCTCTAACAGTCTATAAAGATGGCAAGAACAATTTACAAGGATTCGCGAAAAAAGGTGGTGCGTTTTAAGGGAACTGCGGAAAGAGTCCTTAGAAGCAGAATGGCGAACGGAGGAAGGGAGAGAATTCCAGACAATGGCAGCCGCAGAAGCAAACGAGCGATCTCCAAAAGAAGGCAAGCTTCGCTCGAGAGTTTCCAGTTTGCGACTGGCACATGTAAACAATAGGAATTAATTAATGAACGCTACGAAAAGGGCAGCCTTTAACATATGTACTCGTTACCATTAGCCAACGCTCGTCACAACACTGATAGACTACGAAGCAATCTCTTTGATCATCTCTGCGCTGAGTCGGTCACACTTTTGCTCACCCCTGCCAACAATCTCAAACGTATCCTTTTTTTTCAATCACTACAAAATTATCATAAAGCTTTTTATGTCTCACTAAATTATAAATCAGATGTATGTGGTTGTTTGTTGCCTTGAATGCCCCAAGGGGCAAAAATGAGTGTTTCTTCCATACTAATTAGCCTCATTTGCCTAAACCATATAGGAGTTATCCGTCCTTATAGAGTTAAAAAAAAAACCACCATTATATAAATCCCCCCCATGCTAATTTCAAATACAGCGTTTTGCTATTCACTTCAATATAATAGTAAATAACAATCAAGAAATAACGAAGTCTTTAAACCACAATTTCCCAGATATTTACACTTTTCATTTTGTTTCAATTCACACCACAAAACATACACTTCGCCTTTTGCTATTCAGTCTCAAGTCTAAATAATAATAGTATAAATCATAACTAATTTTCTTCACACCATCATAGACATAATGTTGCCTCACATGTTCTTTGTACAATCGTTGGTTTTTACAATAAATATTGCATTACTGTAATTGTCTTCTTTTTCTTTAACAATGTCTTTCCAAAAACAAAACTCAAAGTCCACAAAAGCTATTGCAACCTACTCCTATCTCTCGTCTCTCTTCCTGGGTACAATGGTACCTAAGACTTACATTCAAATGCTTACATTTCCATGCTACCCACATTGTCAAAATACCAATAATTATTCAAAACAAATGTTAACTACTACCTAACTTCATTTCAGACCCACACCCATTATTATACACACATTTCACATTTAAACCATTAGTCGGCCCCCTGTCGATATTTATCGACTAAGTTCCTTGTCTTTATTTGAATCGGCTCACATTCAACATTGACATGAATATAAAGTCGAGTATAATTTTGTGGCGCTCATCCTATAATAGTTCTTTGCGCCTAAAATCCAAATTAACAAATTTTTTTCAATCACAAACGAACAAAAAGACGATTGACAATGCACATTCAAATACCTCGATGTCATCAATTAAAACATATTAGAGACAAAGGGACGTACGCGCTCTAATGCAGACGGAATGTGCAATAAGAGGTATGCTTCAGTCACATACGCGATTCAATCGTTGAGATTCAATCGCGCGATTCAATCTTGAGCCGATCGCACATCACATCGTAGGCCATTGACCCGTCACACGACTCGATGAACGATAGACGAACGATTGACTAACGATTGACGAACGATAACTCCACGCGAGCGGGGCGGAAGTGACGTGTCACAGTGAACACGGCAAACGCGATTTGCGAGAGCAGACGCTCGCTCTACCTTTCTGAAAAATACCTTTCAGCATTACGCCTTTGCGAGATATAAAGTTCCCAGACAGTTGCAATTAATGTTTCCCGACCCTTGTACACGCCTAAAACGTCTCCTTTATATCTGAGTAAGAAACTGTTCTTCCAATAAGTTTTGAATCGACGAATAGACACTGTCTGCCACTGTCCGCCATTATTTACGTCACGGCGTGAAGGCCGCAACGACATGTTCTGATTGGTTCTGCCCCTGCGATTGACTGACGACTGGGTCGCAGGAATAGAACAAGTTCTAAAGCTCAAAGTTACGAGGGAATCGCATGAGACTGAGTCGCAGACTTGTAGCTATTTTCCACGATTCAGTCGCCCGTGTGAGAGGGTAAATCGCACGATTGAATCGCGTGTGTGACGGCCCCTTAAGTGAGAGTGATGCGGAACCAACCTGCCGGCACTGAGAGAATCAGAAACATTGAAATAAACAAGTTATTGTCAACATGAACAAGCGCTCTGCCTGAACTGATGGAGATTATCAATTACAGGATCACAATCCGCTACACACACAGAAGACAGGATCACAATCCGCTACACACACAGAAGACAGGATCACAATCCGCTACACACACAGAGCACCATCGCCTTTGATGTCTTTTTAAATAATGTATACCTGAGTATACGGATGAATCAAGCGTCTTGTGAATGTGAACGTTCTCAGAATATTGGTTTCGTGTCTAAACAGTTGTGAACTGGTCTGTTTCTGCCCACTTTCCCCCGTCCAGTATGTTTTGTATTCCGGGCTCGTCCATTACTGTTGAGGCAATAACATATATAAATTATATATGTGTTTCATGGTCACGCAGCGATCAAATGAGTTCGCTGGACAATGCATGTTTGGATGGCTGCTACTTTGGACAATTTCGGTTTGATGATCCTTTGTGATGATTGTAATTAGTATTTGTGTGAATATAATAATTGATATTCTTTGTGATGACGGTACTGAATACAGTGGTCAGTGTGGTCACAATGGTCACTGTCCCTGACCTGTAGCGGAGTGCAAGGACACAGACGTAGCACAAGCTTCCGGCATACAGTTGTAATGATACATCACCGGACCTCACATCCTCGTTGCTCGGTGAGGCGGATATTTGCATCACACAGCGCGGTCAACGCAGCATGATCACTGCATCGTCAGTCGTAGTCTGGGTTGTGGAGACCATCTGCTGCACAACGTTGGCACCCTGCACATTTAAAGTGCCATACCTTCCTGCCCGTCTAAACTATCATGAAAATCACCATGAAAACCATCATGTAAACCAATATGTAAACCATCATGTAAACCATTATGTAAACCATAAAAAACCATTATATAAACCATAATATAAACCATGATGAAAACCATCTTGAACACCATCTTGAAAACCATCTTGTAACCATGATGTAAACCATCTTATCCCATGACCTGCCTCTTTGTCTCTGGGGATTTTTCTGGATAATCCATCACAACCATATGGATTATCCATCACAACCGAGTCTCGATCTCACTTGTCATTGGTCATTGTCTTTGATCTCAGAGTACATTTGAATAATTAAGAGTTCATCTGCATATTTATCGTTAACTCGGGGACTACTTTTTTTCAGCAAAACGATTGAGATATTCTGCGGTATAAAAGTCGAACTGACGTTTGGCTGACGATCTACAAACATTATCATTGAAGAAATAAAGAAAACAACAAAGAATGTACATAATCTGTTTGGGTGAATAGAGCTGAGTGAAGATTATGAGTTGTCAAATCTTGAGCGACAAAATAAAACTTACTCTAAAACAGTATGCTTATAGTTTTGTTCATTTGTTATCGCTTTTAGAGCATTGATTGCTAAATATGGTTCAATAGAACAAGGCTACAGATCTGTCGTCTGCTGCAGGATCTGTCGTTTGCTCTACATGTAGTATCTTCGGCTCAAGTTGACCAGCATGGAAATTGCCATTTTCAAAGTTGGTGATACTGTTAGAATAAAAGGTGGCGAAGAAGGTCGGATCTTGGACATACAGAGACCACTTGGCTACATGCGTTGCCGCATAAAAACAACTCGACAGTGGTACGCCGTTTTCCCCCAGACTAGACTAGATACCTAATGGCCTAAGACAACGACAGACATCAAAGTTAGGCTCACCTAAATCAGTAAGTGACGATTGAAGAAGTAGGTAATCCAAATTTGAACACTGAAGCACAAAGGCTCGAATAAGCACAAACTCAGCAATAATCTTCATCGCTTGTAAAAGCACACACGCGGTCTTTCGAATCCTGAACTCAGGTCAAAAATGAGTTACTTCCCTTCGGGTATCATTCTCTCCCGGCGCTAGCTGTGAAGCGAAGATTATCAGAATGCGGTCTTTCGCAGTTTTAACGAATGCCAGCTCGGGTAACCGACCGAAACCGGCCGGTAACTGCACAGTATCAAATGCATTCAACGGCACAATCCTGGAAACAAAAAGACAAAAGGGGACTCGTTTCGCACATGAATATCATGACACGATTTTCGGTGGCAGAAGGTTTGATGAGCAGTAAACAGGCACTCGCAGAGTTTGTGTCAAAAAGTTCGTTTTTTTAATGAAAACGTCGGAGTAATGGGATAAAAAGCTTACACACCTCGTCCTGAATATCGTGCATATTTTCCCTCGGGTCGATTTACAGGTATTACCTCGCCAGAGGCTCGCCAGAGGCTCGGTAATACCTGAAAATCGACCCTAGGGAAAATATGCACGATATTCTGAACTCGGAGTGTGTAACCTATATATATTTAACTGTCTTTGCGTGCACTTGTGCTTATGACATCCTTCCATTTGCGTTGATGTTTTAAGTATGAGTCCACAATTCGAACGCATACCAAACAAACACGTGTCTGCTTTTGTATAGGGTAGTAATTTGTGGATGAATTCATTTCGTAATTGACACCTGTGTCTGTTGAATCATGCCAAGTGGCTATTATGTCCATATGGGAGAATGCTCCTTTTCCAAGTAAAAGCCTGCGCAATTTATTTGCGACTGACAATAAGCAACACGGCACATTTACACATACCATCTGCTGCATCAAGTTGGCAGTGTGGACATTTACACATACCATCTGCTGCATCAAGTTGGCAGTGTGGACATTTACACATACCATCTGCTGCATCAAGTTGGCAGTGTGGACATTTACACATACCATCTGCTGCATCAAGTTGGCAGTGTGGACATTTACACATACCATCTGCTGCATCAAGTTGGCAGTGTGGACATTTACACATACCATCTGCTGCATCAAGTTGGCAGTGTGGACATCCACCACTTGAGAGGCGGGTCACTGCAGTTATACAAACTACTTTGGCCAGGCGGTGACGTTATGCTAATGGACCATCACATTTGACACGGAGCCGCCGCGCATCACACACTCTGGCCTGACCTCGCTGACCACAGGGGTCAGTGGTGGCGACACCTGGTGACGGTGTGGTCAGTGGGAGTAGTGTAGCTATGTACCTGTCCTGAAATGACCGCACGGTGACCACAGCTGGAGTACTTGTTCCCGGGACTCACGTTCCGCACCAGCGCGGCCTGGACGATCTCTGTCCGCACTGGACGATCTCTGTCCGCACTGGACGATCTCTGTCCGCACTGTCAAGGTCAGTATCGCGTACAACATTTCAATCTTGGTTCATACCGGACACAGCTCTGACAAGCTTCAATCACAAAGCTAAATGTCCTCACCTCATGCCACCATGCTTTTCCTTGGACTAGCTTGTCGTGATGAAGCACAGACATCTCTAATTCAATCAGCAGGCTCTTCAGTCAGGTGGCCAGTTACACATTGGTTTACCTGTTAGTCGGCTTGTAAGTAAATTTGTCACTCTACCAGTGATTAGCCAGTTAATGATGTTATCAGTCATGCGCACTTTGCGGGGGTATTTTTCTCTTGTCTCTTTATGGATGCAGGATGGCCTTCGTGTGATTGCACAGTTGTACGTTGCTGTTTTAGGTTCAGTGTCCGCCCTATCACATTCAAAACTTGATGCACTTGTTACAATCTTGCATCAGTCAGTGTCTGTGACTGTTGTATCAGTGCGTGTATCTTGCATCAGTCAACTGGTGTGAACCGATAGCAGCCCGGTGTTGTCCTTCAGACAGCAAGGAGTGTCTCAATTAAAATAAAGTGCTGTCAAGGAGAAACGCCGTCCTTGCAACATGATGCCTGCATCATAAGCTTACTCGTCATCACTTTGAGGCGTCATTTAACGACAAAGTGTCGTCTGGGAATTTTAGTGAATCGATTTCAGAAACGCCTGGAGAAGAAATCTACGATTCAGCGTCTCGTCATTCCAGTCTCCGTCGTGCATGTAGACTTGAAAGATGTTCCCCTCTATGACGTATTATTTGACACTGGTCCTTATGACGCAATACTCGGGGAATCTTTACGTCATAGTTAATCGCCTGTGTGTGCTAAAACAGGGACGTGGGGATTATGTTGTTTGCCTTATCTGCCTTGATATGACCCTTGACATGACCCTTAATATGACCCTTGACATGACCCGGCACAATTCTGCCCTTCAGCTTGGGGTATGCATAACGGGTTATAAGCTGGTTACCTTCCCAAAACACCATGTCAAATGTGTACTTTTCGAGCAGCTGTTATTTTGCAGCCTATGACACATTTTTTTAATGACAAAATTGTTTGTCGGACATTAGCTACAGATACGCTGGGGACGTTTTTCATACTGAAAGGGGGGGGGGGGGGGGGAGGGGGATTAGCTGCTTCCATGTTCCAAGATGATCCCAAGCGTTTCCTTCAATGCCGCAGCACAAGAGTGCTTTCCTCCCTAGCAACCATTGTTTTCCATAAGCCTAATCAGCCTTTGTATCCTCCTCGCTCTCTCCCGTAATCTTATTTGAACATGTTATTTGTGAAAAGGAGCTTCTCCAGAAGTCAGTTGTGTTGCGGTGTAGCGTTCAGGGATAGAAGCGTCTTGTGTAAATCACCTTGTAAATCACCTTGTAAATCACCTTGTAAATCACCGTGTAAATCACCTTGTAAATCACCTTGTAAATCGCGACACGGATGATTCCAGGCTTTTACAAGAGAGGAGAGCACCCTTCCACATATACACATACCAATAACCACCAGTCTGGCTGTTGTCAGTGGAGACGGGATGTTGTCAGTGGAGACGGGATGTTGTCAGTGGAGACTGGATGTTGTCAGTGGAGACGTGATGTTGTCAGTGGAGACTGGATGTTGTCAGTGGAGACGGGATGGTTTTTGCTGAGCTCATTTCGCGACTGCTAATATTCAAAATGAGTGAAATAAAGCAAATTCCGCTCCAATACAAGAGGCAGCTAGCCGGGTTGTTGGTTGTTGGCATGCCCTTCGTGTCTAGCAAGCAAGGTGTGTGATGTTCCATGGCAGCGATCATTTCTACACAAGGACGGGATATGTAATCTTTTGCCATCTTATGGTGGTTGTCGGAAGAAGCTGGAGGCGATGTCCAAACCGATGGAGAATTACGATGTCTAATCATCATTCCCTAGTGAACTACTGTACGCCAGGAAAGCACTTCGATGTCTGCAACATGGGCTGTCGAGGAGGTGTATGACTGTGCGCATGCGCATTGATCATCGCAAGGATCAATTGATGACGTTGGTGATCGTAGAGTGTGTGGGTGTTTAATATTGACCCGGATAAGGTACAGATAACAATGCTTTAATCCCTGAGCACGACAAATAATGCAAAACTATGCAGATTGGATTTAAAACAAATTGAAATCTTTGATCTATCTGGTGTCAGTCGCGTTGTTATTTAAAGTGTAAACTAGTTCTGATGCCATTGCTGTACCAGTCGTTACGAACAAACGTGCACTTGACGGCGACTATCTCTGAAGAGCACTCTCTCTTAGTGTTATTTGTTGCATTGGAAACCTTTATGTAACTTCCAAAGTTGAGGGCATCAGCTGTATATTTTCCGTTTTTAATTTCACGAATTGGACCTCCTTCAAGAGTGGTGACGAGAAAGCGGCTAGGTTGTCGCCCCTACATCGTCTGTCGTCATCACCCCTCTCCCTTTCATCTCCCCCCCCCTTCCCATATAAGGCAAGTATATAGGTCAGATGGTGATTGATCGGGTCGTGTTTGACATACTTATGATGAGCACTCTATCAATCCAGTGAACTGCACATTCCTTCCCCTGACACCATTTTGCTGATCACGTCACTTCCGCCCAGTCTATCACGTGGGATAGAAGAAACCCTTTTACTTGGATGCGAACCAACAAGATACAGCCTGGCTGCTATGTGAGGAGAGTGGGACAGTATGCTGAATTCATGTTGTGACTGACACCCATGTCATAAAAGGTATGGCCTTTTTGTGAAGAATGTGACTGGACTTGTCGCCTTTTTGTGAAGAATGTGACTGGACTTGTCGCCTTTTTGTGAAGAATTTGACTGGACTTGTCGCCTTTTTGTGAAGAATTTGACTGGACTTGTCGCCTTTTTGTGAAGAATTTGACTGGACTTGTCGCCTTTTTGTGAAGAATTTGACTGGACTTGTCGCCTTTTTGTGAAGAATGTGACGTGACTTGTCGCCTTTTTGTGAAGAATGTGACGTGACTTGTCGCCTTTTTGTGAAGAATGTGACTGGACTTGTCGCCTTTTTGTGAAGAATGTGACTTGACTTGTCGCCTTTTTAGCAGTGTGTATCAAGGAAACACAAGGAAAGAAACACACAATGACACAATGACACAATGACACATGTAGGTATTGTTTTGCAGTGCGTCTTTCAAATGCAATTACATTCTTGACGAGACGGTGCACGAGACATTGGCCGCACAGTGACCGCTCCTTTAACCTGGAGTTGACCTTGCCTTTACATGCATGGACATTATCTTACAACCCTGGACGTCAGCCTGACTCTACGAGAATGCGGGGCACTGAGGGGGGAGGGGTGGTGGTGGTGGTGGTGAGTGGCGCTGGAGTAGTTTAGGTAACCACACATGAGGGTTGGGTTTGCATAATAGTTTATTACCTGTATGTTCAGGTAGAGCATTCGCCGGCCAGATAAGGGCCGGCCTCTGGTGTAAAAACAATGCTGACTTGTGTGGGCTTCTCTCCACCCTACTTGACTTGTTACCTCAAGTAATCGCATCGCGTTGACGGCCAAAGGTGTTTCGTTTTTTAGCCTAAAGCTTCCGCCCCTGACGAAAATTGGAGTGATGTTATGGAAATTGAACCCTTCTGACGTAAGTGTTAATAGTTTTGCGATTGGCTTTTGCCAGCTTTATGACGTACGCTCTTTACTATGTTTTGTGCCATATGTTTGTAATGTGTTGCTTGTTCGCACCCACGTGTTTTAATTTCTTCTTTTACATCGGCGTGCCTTGATGTAGAGAGTGTTTCTATCTGCGTGATGGTGACGGTGCTTGGCGGGCACTTGTCGGTCTGTGATAGTGAATGTGAGCACCTTTACGCGTCTGTCCACACTTTTTCGTGTCAGAAGACGCATCGGTTCTGTGTCGGCTTGTCGTCGAGTAGAGATAGGGATGCCGTTTGTATCTCCTGTCCGTTACTTTGGCGGAAGCGTAGCGCTAGAATTCCTGTGATTTACTTTAGTGTTCGGCGCACAGTCGCGTTTAAAATTGCTAGAACAAAATAGTTCCGAAGATTGACCGTTAACTTACTGTGATAACATGTCGGCAAAGGAAAACAAATGCGTTGCACTTTAAGCTCTGCCGCCTTCGTGCAGATAAAGGAGCGTAAAGAATTGATGGTGTTTATACCTAGCCTACGTTTTATCCTATATAGGGGAAGGGCCCCTAATATGGACCACTTTTTGTTTATTGCTGATAACTAGCTTGTTTTCTTGCAAAGAAGTTTCATTTTGTGTTTGGTAGTCCTTCTTTCTTAGGTTAACCGTTAGGCCTAATATGAGTGAAATAGCTTTAATACACATTCAGCAAAAATTAAATACAGAAAAAATCACAAAGGGTCCATATTAGGAGCCTGGGCGCCTAATATGGACCAGTGAAGCGGCCTTCACGAATCACTGTAAAAAGCCCCCTATATTTCAAAATAACATGATACAACTTAGTGTACAAGTCAGCCTAATTAAAATATGCTCTAGATTTATCTGTTTCGGGTTGATGAGAGCATTATTTGAAGCACACCAGGAAACTAAAGAAGCTTATCAAAAACAGAGTGAAAATAAGTGAAATTATCAACTTCCACGAAAAGAAGACTTTTCGTTGCATTTTTTTTAAATCTCGAGGGCTAGTTATAGGTTATTACCAGCAAGCTTCTTAATGAATTAATGAAAATAGCCTTTAGCTTTTATTTTCTTCGATTTGTTGAAGGTGGTCCATATTAGGGGACTCGCACATACTTTGAGATTTTGCTATTATTTTTTGTTTGCAGTAGAAACTCGGGGTCAACACTGCTAAAATGTAACAAATACGGTTTTAGCTGTCATATATAGCCATTTCTGTTTGATAAAAGCTTTGGCTGTAGACAGAAACGAGTCCGTTTTAGGCGGCAAATTTAGAGTGAACGCTGCCGAAAGTGAAAAAAGAGAAAAAGCCTAACAGTTTTGAGATTTGTGTTTCTGCAACTGTTTTGACATGTGCAAGTTATCCAAAGAGGGTGAATACAGCGAATAAAACTTTTTTGAGCGCTCTAGCGCCGTTAGTTGGTGGTGGTCCATATTAGGAGCCGGTCCATATTAGGAGCCCTTCCCCTACGTGAGAGAGGTCACTCATGAGATAACAATATTGTTCAATTCACACGTTAGTATATCATGTAAATAAGGTCTTGTCAAATTAGTCTGGCAGATACCTGCTTTGCTACTGCCCATGATGCCGAAGTCATCGAGACAAACGTCGTTCTGAGAACAATTTTGCTCTCCATGGTTCCACTCGAGGAATTGTGCGAATTAACACGTCACGCTATACTTCCCATAATGAGGTGGTTTTGCTTTGACGTCAAAGATTGCACGAGGCTTAATGATTGATTGATTGGTTGATTGATTGGTTAGTTGGTTGGTTGGTTGATTGAGTGATTGATTGAATATATTGTGAAATCCCCATTGTTGTTGAACGTTGGTTTTTGCGTTTCCATGACGCAGTTTATTTGTTGTTGCTGAATGTTCTAATGACGTGGAATGTACTACCACTGGTCTGAATTTGTAATGACGTGAAATGCACTACCACTGGTCTGAATTTGTAATGACGTGAAATGTACTACCACTGGTCTGAATTTGTCAGGAAGTGTGAAAGGCGCCACGCGAAATCCTATGCCATATCCATCTTTAAATCATGTTAGTCCAAATCTGTTCCAAATCCAGCTTTTTTGTTCTTTTTGATCAGTAAAGTTCTACAAGTTTGATAGTTTTTAGATTTTATTTAGTCATTAATTTTACACTAAATGTGTGTAAGATAGATTCAAAGTTTGCTTAAAATATGTAGGAAAATGTTGCTGTAAGAAGCGTGTGCGCTTCTTGTTCCGGCGCTTCCTGTCTGCCATTTTTCTTTGTATAAGCCACAGTTTTTTGTTCCATTAACATCAGCCATGACGCACAAACTCAAAGGCCATCATTGGGTAAATATTGTTCAATTTGTTTCTATTGTCAATTTCTGTTCAGGAATAATTATATTTGTCTTGTAGTAAGGAAAAGTTTATTGTTTTGTACGTTTTTTGGTACAGTCTTTCACCATGTGGTGTTTCAGTATTCGCCATGATGTGCGCACTTTTACAAAGTTTATTTCACTGTTTAATTAATGTTCAGTGTGTCAAATTCAAGTAAGAGTGGTATTTTATACATGTTTGCCTTTTATACTGTTGGTAGTGTATGGAAATGCATTTGTGCCAAAGGATAACGTTTTGAAGTTATTTCGTTTTTAACCATTTTCTAGTCACCAGTATTCTTACCTGTGATTCAGATTAAGTTTTTGGTTTGTTTTGTTATTTTTCTTTTTGTGTAAAGTGTGTAAGAGATAAAGGTAATGATCAGAGCTCTTTTTCTAAGTTGGTAGAATTCTTATTATCTCCCTTTAAGTGTAATAGAACAGTTTTTAAAAAATGACAAGTTTCACAGGTTGTTTCCCTTTGTTTTGAAGTGTCAGTAATGTTAGTAGTTGCTGTTCATTATTAGTATGGTTGAGTGATTGTGATGTTATATTGTTTTCAGTTTGACGGTGCAGTATGTTGATTAAACATCACAAGTTCAACTACTCATCAGTTCTGCCAGGCTTGTTTTGTGCGGCTGTGACAGGAAGGTTAGCCTCATCTTTTGCTAGGAAAAAAAAAGAAATTGAGGACACATTACGCTACAGTGTAGTTAACAACATGCTTCCCTTCTGCCTGCTCGTCGTTTTGCTAGGGAAAAAGAAATTGAGGACACATTACGCTACAGTGTAGTTAACAACATTCTTCCCTTCTGCCTGCTCGTCGTTTTGCATCACATAGCCGTCACAAATGACTCCCGCAGGAGAGATGGAAACACGAACTCTGGCGTTGAACATAACCTGGTCACCTAATGACACCGCTGGGGCCACGGCGTGATCATGCACCCGGGGTAGTTGACAGGAAACGTGTGATGTGACATCAACCTCACTCCTGCTGCCATTTTTATGTCGAGGAAATGTTGAGAGAAAAAAAGAAATAATATAAAAACAATACAGTTTTGTGTGAGGGAGAATGCAGGGTTGGCCAAACTGGGTCATTTCAAAAGATCAATACAGCTGACTTGGCAGTTTCCCTTGTATCGCGTGCTACTCTTGTCTCATGTTCTCCTTTGAGAAGACTATGCTTGTGTAGGGTTATGAAGTTTTGTGTAGAAAGTAACATCGGCGAGTTCCGACAGTGTTCATCCCATGCACACAATTACATGGCTGACAGTCTTCTTTGAAGCGCGTTCTTCTTATTATTCGTGTATGGGCTGAAACTCCTTGGCGGGCGCAATGGCCCAGTGGATAAAACGCCGGCCTACAAAGCGGAAGGTCGTGGGTTCGAATCCCATCCGCACCTGGTGGGTGAAGGGGGGAGATTTGTCCGATCTCCCGGGTCACCTTATGTGCAGACCTGCTAGTGCCTTTATGTACATACAAGCACAAGACGAAGTTCGCACGGAAAAGATCCTGTAATCCATGTCAGAGTTCGGTGGGTTATGGAAAAACGAAAATACCAAGCATGCTGCCCCCCCCCCCCCCCTTCCACCCAAAAACGGCGTATGGCTGCCTAAAAGGCGGGGTAAAAACGATCACCCACGTAAAAAGGCCGTGGGATTTCAAGTCCATGAACGAAGAAAAAGAAGAAGAAGACATGCGCGTTCCGTATCAACACGCCGCTAACTTTTGTCTGTTATTGACCCAGAGTTGCACTGATAAGGGGTAACGAATAGTACCAGAAGTACATCATAATTAGAAGTCGTTAACGTTTGTCTGTTATTGACCCAGAGTTGCACTGATAAGGGGTAACGAATAGTACCAGAAGTACATCATAATTAGAAGTCGTTAACGACCATTTCATGCAGTCGATGCGCGGAGGTACTATTGCCCAATTGGCTTTTCTCAAAAAGGCGATATTACTAGATAATAGAATGGGTAATAATAGTATATCGTTCACTGGAAGAATTGATCATTACGAAACCCTTCGATAAATTCAATCTTCAATACATCACTCAGAACCTTGGGAATAAAATAAAATGGATAAAATACAAGAATTACGTGTTCAGAAAATTGTTTGTTTCTTCGTTCATGGGCTGAAACTCACACGGCTTTTACGTGTATGACCGTTTTTACCCCGCCATTTAGGCAGCCATACGCCGCTTTCGGAAGAAGCATGCTGGGTATTTTCGTGTTTCTATAACCCACCGAACTCTGACATGGATTACAGGATCTTTTTCGTGCGCACTTGGTCTTGTCCTTGCGTGTACACACGGGGGTGTTCGGACACCGAGGAGAGTCTGCACACAAAGTTGACTCTGAGAAATAAATCTCTCGCCGAACGTGGGGACGAGCTCACGCTGACAGCGGCCAACATACTGGATACAAATCCAGCGCGCTACCGACTGAGCTACATCCCCGCCCCGTGTTCAGAAAATAACAAAAAGTTTAAAATTAAAAAAAAAAGAGAGAAGCTTTTGACTGCCAAGAGATTCTAAGGCGAGACCGCCCAGGTAACCGATTAAGCCAAACCGGCTCACAGTCCTCCGGGGAGAAAACAGACATTTAACCTTCGAATATTTATATTACACGTGAGTTTTCCAGCTTGTCTAGCGGTATCGATTCGTCGGTTTCCAAATTTCTCCGTTCGACTTCGTATTTGTGTACTGTACGTTCTGTCGATCTGACTGTTCGAGGTAAGTTAGGTTGATAACTGACCCTATGCTCCCGTTCACCTCGTATCAGTTTAGAAAGTAAATCCAAGTAGCATTAATTTTAAGTGTGACCAAAATAATGTTGGTAGTCCAGCTCCGAAATGCATCGACCAATCGCCGAAAGACGCTGACGTCATTTCATGAAAGAATTTCCCTACCCAGAATTCTAAACGTTTTGTGAGATCTTGAAGACTTAGTTCTGGACGACGACGCTCTATGGTTGTATTATTATAATGAGGGAAGCAAGCGGTTAAAAACGGGCGTCGACAGAGCCAAATAAGGAAGATACGAAGTTGTAGATCATATACCCGTGAAAGTACCGAATATTACGACTAGTACCGTGACGGAAACATGAAAACGAGCGAGTCATTAGTTTTCGAGCCTGAGATTTCAATTGTGAGGGTAACGACCGCATGGCAGTGATTTAGTCACTTACCGTGTTTGTAGGTACATATAACATGTGGTGTTTGCAGCTACAGATAACCTGTAGTGTGTGTAGCCACGGATAACCTGTAGTGTGTGTAGCTACAGATAACCTGTAGTGTGTGTAGCTACAGATAACCTGTAGTGTGTGTAGCTACAGATAACCTGTAGTGTGTGTAGCTACAGATAACCTGTAGTGTGTGTAGCTACAGATAACCTGTAGTGTGTGTAGCTACAGATAACCTGTAGTGTGTGTAGCTACAGATAACCTGTAGTGTGTGTAGCTACAGATAACCTGTAGTGTGTGTAGCCAGGAATTTCCCCGGTGTACCTGTGGCCGTGATTGGCCTTTTCCTCTTGTGTTCAAAGTCATGTTATGGTACTTGTATATCGCATAAATCAACTTGGCCCACTTGTTACGTGAAGCACCCTTCATGTACGATGGCACAGCTCTCAGCTTGTTCTGATTTGTGAATCCACCTTTCTCTGATACGACGTCCACTTGGGCTGGCTCCTTCACAGTACTGTAACTGTCTCTGGTGTTCGGGTTTCAGGTCAATAACGTGGCCCTTCACACACGATTTACAGTATGAACTCAAGTCATGTAACACTCATCGGCAGTTTATCGTTGCTGTCGGTTTACACTTATCATCAGTTTGCATGTTTCGCCTTTTACACTTGTCAGTTTACACGCATCGTTTTTTACGCTTGTCAGTTTACACATAAATATCATATTTTACACTTGTCCGTTTACACGAATCGTCATTTACACTTGTCAGTTTACACGCATCGTATTTTACACTTGTCAGTTTAGACTATCGCCTTTTACACTTGTCAGTTTACAGGCATCGTCTTTTACACTTGTCTGTTTAGAAGTATCGCCTTTTACACTTGTCAGTTTACAGGCATCGTCTTTGACACTTGTCAGTTTACAGGCATCGTCTTTGACATTTGTCAGTTTAGACGTATCGCCTTTTACACTTGTCAGTTTACAGGCATCGTCTTTGACATCGTATTTGACACTTGTCAGTTTAGACGTATCGCCAGTTTACACTTGTCATTTTAGACGTATCGCCTTTTACATCGTCTTTTACACTTGTCAGTTTAAACGTATCGCCAGTTTACACTTATTTAGAGTACCTACACTTATCGTCAGTTTCCACCGCAACTTTCCACCAATTATTGTATAAAACCTATCGTTAGTTTACAATCGCCGTAATTTTACACGTTGTTGAGTTATCACTTACCGCCACTGAGTTTACACTTACCATCGCTTTACACTTAACTGAGCCGAGCAAGGTCAATGGCGAGATAGACACACGTATACTGGTCCTTGACTTAGTTGTGTTGAACCAACTCACGTGCATCGTCCCTGTCTTAACGCTTGTCAGTAAGATTGCCGTTGACTGATCATGACTGGCTCAGGAACATTTCTCCCGTCAACAACCTGTCTCATTTCCAGTCACTGGCCTTCACAAGGGGGCCTCACCCGCAACAGGAGGCAGCGCTTAACTCCCCTGACCTCCTGGCGAGCCGATAATGAGCCGTTGCGATTAGCCACAGACCCGATTGACTTAATTGATCAGAAAATAGCCAGCATTGAGCAACCACATCCCCACAATCTCTCTCTTCCTGTCCGCATTTCTTAATGCGGTGCACCCGCTGACTATTTAGAGGCACAGCCGCTAGGGGTTTTTTTCCTTCCAGAAATACATTACATATCCACTGGAAATGGTTTCTTCTGAAGTGTAGTGTTGATTGCAGGAATCGTAGCGACTGGAAGAGGGGATTGTGAAGTGGTGAGTGAGCCAGCAGGTACTCAGAGATCCGTCATTGCTGTATGCCTCTCGGCATGGTGCTGGGGAAGGTGATTGGCGGGTCAGTCTGACACAGGACTGGTCATTTAGTGGCCATCGCTTAGCTTGTTGTGTGGTCACAAATGTTTATATCGCATATACATGCCACCCTGTATTTCCTTAATAAAATCTTGTTTAAACCAAGATGGCAGAGTGGTCAGTGCTGTCCGAGTCTGTAGAGTCCAGTGTGTGGTACTGTCACGGGGATCGATGGGGCTTCAGGATTTCCACTTTGCTATGTTCTGACGTTGTGTTAACTTGTTCGTGGTCTGACGTACGGTATACCCACTTTGCGACGTTCTAACATTCACCCTGGCGTATTTCTTTGGTTTTACAGGTCATTCATATTTAGTTTTACCAGTCATAATTACCTGGTGCCATCAGTTTTCCTTAAAAACACTTGCCTTCCAACAGCTATGGTCATGCTGCTACATGAGATGGGCGCATTATTCCACTGTGACACATACTCAAAATCAGCTGAGTCTGGCTGCTTCGTGCACAGATCGGTGATTTTGATCCCCAATGAATTTGTGTGGCATATTTACAGAGGTTACAGCATTATATACATCCCTCTGTGAAGAGAGAGTGTTGTTTTAAGGTGTGTGTCTAAGTGAACCAAGACTGAAATCCAGCTGAAATCTTGGTCAGATATATCCTGACTGGCAGCACTGTGACTTTAACTGACTCCACAAGTCACATTCGCCTGCCTTCTCCAGCAGCTGGAATCTTCAAGGGACCTATGCTGACTGGCAGCACTGTGACTTTAACTGACTCCACACGTCACATTCAATCAATCAATCAATGAGTCTTCTTCTTCTTCTTCGTCGTTCATGGGCTTAGACTCCCACGTTCACTCATGTTTTCAGCACGAGTGGATTTTTACGTGTATGACCGTTTTTTACCCCGCCATTCAGGCAGCCATACGCCGATTTCGGGGGAGGCATGCTGGGTATTTTCGTGTTTCTATAACCCACCGAACTCTGACATGGATTACAGGATCTTTTCCGTGCGCACTTGGTCTTGTGCTTGCGTGTACACACGAAGGGGGTTAAGACACTAGCAGGTCTGTACATAAGTTGACCTGGGAGATCGGAAAAATCTCCACTCTTAACCCACCAGGCGGCAGCGACCGGGATTCGAACTCACGACCTCCCGATTAGGAGGCCGACGTCTTACCACCACGCCACTGCGCCCGTCTTATATCGCGCATATTCCGTGGGTACAGTTCTAGGCGCTCTGCAGTGATGCCGTGTGAGATGAAATTTTATACGGCCAGTAGATTGCAGCCATTTCGGCGCATATTTACCTTTCACGGCCTATTATTCCAAGTCACACGGGTATAGGTAGACAATTATTAACTGTGCCAAAGCAATTTTGCTAGGAAAGACCCTTTTGTCAATCGTGGGATCTTTAACGTGCACACCCAATGTAGTGTACACGGGGGGAGGTTCGGACACCGAAGAGAGTCTGGCTGCTTCGTGCACAGATTTCCGCCGAACCTGGGATCGAACTCACGCTGACAGCGGCCAACTGAATACAAATCCAGCGCGCTACCAACTGAGCTATATCCCCGCCATTCGCCTGCCTTCTCCAGCTGACTGAACCAATCGTATTTTACTGGCCCCGCCAATTACACCTGAAGGGCCTCGAGTTGTCACAATGCGGTGTGGCGCCAGACCTCGTTCACATATTCATCGACCTCACAATTGCTCCATGTTCACGTGCCCCGTGTGCGTGACAGACACTGGGTGCACGGTGTTACCGCGGCGTGCTTGCGTTCACCGCGTTGTGGAGATTGGCCCCGGAGAGAATCCGGAATGCAGCGAGATCTCAGTGACTGCCGTGTGGGTTAGTGCCCTTTGCTGCTCGCACCTGCCTGTTGTTTCTTGCCCGATAATTGGGGGTGTGACCCTGACCCGCCGCTTTACATGACAATGGGAACCAGTCCAAATTGCAAGCATGACGGACATCGTTTTCACTGTGGGGTGAGATGAGATGATAGTGTGACCAATGCTTTAGTCCTGGATTGCTGTGATTGTAGGTCAAACTCACACACACAAATTGTGTCATACATTTTCTTTTACTGCATTTTACAATGTATTTTCTGACTAGTACTCACGCTTATGATGTGAATATTGTTTTTAAAAGCCATGTAATATTAAATTGTTCAACCGTGTCTCATACTTTTGTTTCCAACAATTTTTAAAATGCTTCAGCAATGTTCCTAACGTAGACGTGTCAGTCTGTGCACGTATTCCCAATTCTTTGTGGGAAATATTTGGAAACGGCATTGATGAATTAAATCAACTTCTTGGGTTAAAATGTCTTACACTGGTGCAATTCTGTAACACATGTTACATAGCCACTGGGGAATTAACAGAGAGAAAAATAAAGAAAAACGGTCATAATTATAGGTTTTCGCATCCATGGGAGGTAATCAGAACCGACCAAACAGACTGAGCCGTAGCGTGACATATGTCGTGACAATCAGGTGACAGAAAACGAAAAGTAGCGCGACATATGTCACGACAACCAGCCTAATGGTGTGAAATATATCACTTTGGTAACATGTAAACCACTGAACCCCAGATCTGTAGAACGAACCAGTCGTTAGTGGGTCTTGTTGCCACCACACTGTTAACCGCCGTTAGAGACCTCCCGCGTTGCGGAAAAGGTTTACTTCCCCGTGCTAATTTTGGACACAAAATGCATCTGTAATACTAACAGGATAATAACACGCCATGGCGTAACTAATTATCTCTTCAATGTGTTTTATAATGCCGGCAACCAAGCTCATCAGAAGGAACCTCTTTGATCACCGAGGAGTGGAAACTAAAACTGTAGGTAAACTGTTGCTTATGCTGCGCAGAATATGATGGTTTGGAAGGGAGATTGATGAATATACACGGCGACATTAAAGGCACAGTCAGCAAGGAGTGGAAACTAAAACTGTAGGTAAACTGTTGCTTATGCTGCACAGAATATGATGGTTTGGAAGCGAGATTGATGAATATACACGGCGACATTAAAGGCGCAATCATTCCCGTGGAAACACCGACTCACCGTCTGAGATCTGGCCAGGGTCGTTGTGTGTCCATGGGATAAGACCCCCCCCCCCCCCCCCCTTGGACACATACCAGCAATCAACAGCCTGTGTGTCCATGGTATCAGACCCCCCCCCCCCACTTGGACACATACCAGCAATCAACCGCCTGTGTGTCCATGGTATCAGACCCCCCCCCCCCCCCTTGGACACATACCAGCAATCAACCGCCTGTGTGTCCATGGTATCAGACCCCCCCCCCCCCCTTGGACACATACCAGCAATCAACAGCCTGTGTGTCCATGGTATCAGACCCCCCCCCCCCCCTTGGACACATACCAGCAATCAACAGCCTGTGTGTCCATGGTATCAGACCCCCCCCCCCCCCCCCTTGGACACATACCAGCAATCAACAGCCTGTGTGTCCATGGTATCAGACCCCCCCCCCCCCCCTTGGACACATACCAGCAATCAACAGCCTGTGTGTCCATGGTATCAGACCCCCCCCCCCCCCTTGGACACATACCAGCAATCAACAGCCTGTGTGTCCATGGTATCAGACCCCCCCCCCCCTTGGACACATACCAGCAATCAACAGCCTGTGTGTCCATGGTATCAGACCCCCCCCCCCCCCCCTTGGACACATACCAGCAATCAACAGCCTGTGTGTCCATGGTATCAGACCCCCCCCCCCCCCCCTTGGACACATACCAGCAATCAACAGCCTGTGTGTCCATGGTATCAGACCCCCCCCCCCCCCTTGGACACATACCAGCAATCAACAGCCTGTGTGTCCATGGTATCAGACCCCCCCCCCCCACTTGGACACATACCAGCAATCAACCGCCTGTGTGTCCATGGTATCAGACCCCCCCCCCCCCCCTTGGACACATACCAGCAATCAACCGCCTGTGTGTCCATGGTATCAGACCCCCCCCCCCCCTTGGACACATACCAGCAATCAACAGCCTGTGTGTCCATGGTATCAGACCCCCCCCCCCCCCTTGGACACATACCAGCAATCAACAGCCTGTGTGTCCATGGTATCAGACCCCCCCCCCCCCCCTTGGACACATACCAGCTATCAACATCCTGTGTGTCCATGGTATCAGACCCCCCCCCCCCCCCCCTTGGACACATACCAGCAATCAACCGCCTGTGTGTCCATGGTATCAGACCCCCCCCCCCCCCCTTGGACACATACCAGCAATCAACAGCCTGTGTGTCCATGGTATCAGACCCCCCCCCCCCCCCCACTTGGACACATACCAGCAATCAACATCCTGTGTGTCCATGGTATCAGACCCCCCCCCCCACTTGGACTCATACCAGCAATCAACAGCCTGTGTGTCCATGGTATCAGACCCCCCCCCCCCCCTTGGACACATACCAGCAATCAACAGCCTGTGTGTCCATGGTATCAGACCCCCCCCCCCACTTGGACTCATACCAGCAATCAACAGCCTGTGTGTCCATGGTATCAGACCCCCCCCCCCACTTGGACTCATACCAGCAATCAACAGCCTGTGTGTCCATGGTATCAGACCCCCCCCCCCACTTGGACTCATACCAGCAATCAACAGCCTGTGTGTCCATGGTATCAGACCCCCCCCCCCACTTGGACTCATACCAGCAATCAACAGCCTGTGTGTCCATGGTATCAGACCCCCCCCCCCCCCCCCACTTGGACACATACCAGCAATCAACAGCCTGTGTGCTCTCTGGGCCCAGTGGGACTGTACTGTGTGGATGAATTAAGCAGTTTGTAGAAATGCCGAATTCATCAAGCAATGTCAAGTGAAGGGTGTAGTTTGTAGAAATGCCGAATTCATCAAGCAATGTCAAGTGAAGGGTGTAGTTTGTAGAAATGCCGAATTCATCAAGCAATGTCAAGTGAAGGGTGTAGTTTTCCTTCTGTGTGCCCAAGTGGAGAGATGGCGTCATCCCATGTCAAAGGCTGGCCCGATCTGAGGGTTTGATCTGATCGAGGGTTTGATCTGATCTGTTTACACCCGATCTGAGGGTTTGAACTGATCTGTTTACACCCGATCTGAGGGTTTGAACTGATATGTTTACACCCGATCTGAGGATTTGATCTGATCTGTTTACACCCGATCTGAGGGTTTGAACTGATCTGTTTACACCCGATCTGAGGGTTTGGACTGATCTGTTTACACCCGATCTGAGGGTTTGAACTGATCTGTTTACACCCGATCTGAGGGTTTGAACTGATCTGTTTACACCCGATCTGAGGGTTTGAACTGATCTGTTTACACCCGATCTGAGGGTTTGAACTGATCTGTTTACACCCGATCTGAGGGTTTGAACTGATCTGTTTACACCCGATCTGAGGGTTTGAACTGATCTGTTTACACCCGATCTGAGGGTTTGAACTGATCTGTTTACACCCGATCTGAGGGTTTGAACTGATCTGTTTACACCCGATCTGAGGGTTTGAACTGATCTGTTTACACCCGATCTGAGGGTTTGAACTGATCTGTTTACACCCGATCTGAGGGTTTGAACTGATCTGTTTACACCCGATCTGAGGGTTTGAACTGATCTGTTTACACCCGATCTGAGGGTTTGAACTGATCTGTTTACACCCGATCTGAGGGTTTGAACTGATCTGTTTACACCCGATCTGAGGGTTTGCATGGGAAGGAGTGTGTCTTTAAGGATGAAGGGCTGATCACGAGCAGTAAGAGCCGTCTTCCTGTGGCATTACAGTCAAGAAGTTAACCCTAACCTCAAAATATCTCGACACAGACCCTTCTCTCGAGCTGTAAAGTGGATGTGCGTCTCCTTGTTCCCCTGTACGACCCGCGTGGTGATGAAGATTGTGAATAAATGATGACCGTTAATTCCGCTCTGCTTCACTCGGCAAAGTGCCTGTCGCTCTGTGCAAAAAGGTTGTCTGTCTGTCTGTCTGTCTGTCTGTCTGTCTGTCTGTCTGTCTGTCTGTCTGTCTGCCTGTCTGTCTGTCTGTCTGCCTGTCTGTCTGTCTGTCTGCCTGTCTGTCTGTCTGCCTGTCTGTCTGTCTGCCTGTCTGTCTGTCTGTCTGTCTGTCTGTCTGTCTGCCTGTCTCAGTCTGTCTGTCTGTCTGCCTGTCTGTCTGGTCTGCCTGTCTGTCTGTCTGTCTGTCTGTCTGACTGATTCTGTCTGCCTGTCTGTCTGTCTGTCTGTCTGTCTGCCTGTCTGCCTGTCTGTCTGTCTGACTGATTCTGTCTGTCTGTCTGTCTGTCTGTCTGTCTGTCTGTCTGTCTGTCTGTCTATCTGCCTGTCTGCCTGTCTGCCTGTCTGTCTGTCTGTCTGTCTGTCTGTCTGTCTGCCTGTCTGTCCGCCTGTCTGTCTGTCTGTCTGTCTGCCTGTCTGCCTGTCTGTCTGTCTGCCTGTCTGTCTGTCTGTCTGTCTGTCTGTCTGTCCGCCCTGCATGTATCTGGCGGCTTGACACTGGCCTTGCCAAGGTCGCTACGACCACACACAGAGGTGAATTTTCAAGTGGACAATGGTGAGTCGTGTGGTCAATGGCGTGGAATGTTTGAAGTTGCAGGCTATATGGCTGTAGAGAGAGGAAAGTTGACTATTTCTGGAAATAAGTCGGTCGCGTTTTTTTGTGGGCGGTGAAAAACGTGCACGCATTAAACCCAGTTGAGTAAACAATATGACTGAGTCAGCTGAAGTGTGCGATCGAGGCGATTGCAGTGAAAACTGTGCTCCGATACACGTGTAGTCTGTGCAGTGTGCGCTCGGTATGACGTCATTTCTTTCTGAATTATTTCCAAACATCGTCTGTTCAAAATCCTCAGTTTTATGCAAGACGGTCGCGAACAATCTGTTCGTTTTAATTGTCCAATCACAAGTTTTTGTTATCGTTTTTAATGAGGAAGGCAGATGTTTCAGAGAGCGGGTTGAAATCAGCCTGTTGTTTGTGTGTGCTTTGTTACCAGATGGCCTCCCTTTGAAGCTACGACAACCGCCCTCAAGGTGGCTGTTGGTTGTGTCTTTCTTTCTTTATTTGGTGTTTAACGTCGTTTTCAACCGTTCAAGGTTATATCGCGACGGGGTTGGTTGTGTCTCCGTTTCTTCCTTCCTCGTTTGAAATGAAAAGAAGGCACATGTTTCGTGAAGCGTGTGTGATGTGTCATGGCTTTTGTGGCGTCCCTAGCCAACTTCCGGTTGAAACTATCTCACCAACCTTCTGTGGTTGTGGTTGTTGCTGTCGTTGTTGTTATTGTTGTTGTTGTTGTTAGGGTTGTTGTTGTTGTTGTACACAATTTGCACGACTGATGTATGTGAGTTAAAAGAAGGGACTAAGGACGTATTACACAATGAGTGTGAGACCGGTTTAACTTACTTGCAACATTTTCACTTACTTCATTATTGGCGTATTGAGTTCCTTACACTTCTTTCCCCCACAGTAGTCTCTTTTCTAGAAAGAGTTATTTGACTCAGTACTCGGCCCACAGCGATGTTGTAAACAAGCCTGACATGCTTCCTACCCGCTGGCAAGTATAGCGTACACATCGGGCAACAAAGGCTGTGACCGGGTTACATTACTGGAGCCTGGACAGCTTTCCCTATTCTGACCGCACCGGGAAATAAGGCATAGCAATAGTATAGGTGTGATAGACTGCAGCCCATATATGTTTGTCATAAAAGCAGAAATGGAGATCAGAAATGGCAGGAGCTAGGACAGTAGATCTCTCCGCACAAAACGTTCTCGGCGAAATAGGAGCCTTCGTCCTATAACAAGCGGAGCTGTGTTGTCGTTGATCGCAGTGTTACAGGGTGCATTCAGCTCGATGGGCCCTGGACCCCATTCTGACCATCATCGCTTCACGCTATCGCTTTAAGTCCCTCTGACCGGATGCTCTAGTCCTACGCGAATCTATCAAAACAAGAACTACAGAGTTATCTCCCATAATCATGTTTTTCGCGAGCCGCTGATCTAAATTTGAGATCAGTGTTCGCGAGAGGAAAATTATTGCAGATTGGCCGACTTCGACAGTGATCTCCGTTCTGTTCTTCACAGTTGGGGGCCCTGTAGCTCAGTTGGTAGAGCACTGGACTTGTGATCGAAAGGTCGCAGGTTCGAATTCGGGCCGGGACGGACACGGGTCAACTTTATGTGCAGACCCAGAGACGGAAGCCATGTCCCACCCCCGTGTCATCACAATGGCACGTAAAAGACCTTGGTCATTCTGCCATAAGTGCAGGTGGCTGAATACACCCAAACACGCGGACACCTGGGTAGCGCGACTCCGTTGCTGCTAGCTTTCCACTGGGAGGAAGCGACCCGAATTTCCCAGCGATGGGACAATAAAGTGATGAGAAATGAGAGAGAGAGAGAGAGAGAGAGAGAGAGAGAGAGAGAGAGAGAGAGAGAGTTATGATAAAGACATCATTCTAAGGTCAAAACAAGTCAAAATTTTGGGACTGCTGCCCGAAGGAGACCGGTTGTATCTCTGTCAACTCGTTACAGAAAAAAAACGAGCCCCGGAACCAAACGGCTGATTATCACGTGACCTTTTTGCCATATTTAGAGTTGTTTGCACAGTAAATACATCCGCGAAAAATGGCTTGAAACTGTCTAAAATAAAAATTCCTTTGTAATTTAAAAACAAGTCGCGTAAGGCGAAATTACTACATTTAGTCAAGCTGTGGAACTCACAGAATGAAACTGAACGTAGTCCGCCGCTAGTGCAAAAGGCAGTGAAAGTGACGAGCCTGTTTGGCGCGGTAGCGGTTGCGCTGTGCTTCGCACACTTTACTGTACCTCTCTTCGTTTTAACTTTCTGAGCGTGTTTTTAATCCAAACATATCATATCTATATGTTTTTGGAATCAGGAACCGACAAGGAATAAGATGAATGTGTTTTTAAATTGATTTCGAAAATTTAATTTTGATCATAATTTTTATATTTTTAATTTTCAGAGCTTGTTTTTAATCCAAATATAACATATTTATATGTTTTTGGAATCAGCAAATGATGAAAAATAAGATGAACGTAAATTTGGATCGTTTTATTAAACTTTTTCTTTTTTTACAATTTTCCGATTTTTAATGACCAAAGTCATTAATTAATTTTTAAGCCACCAAGCTGAAATGCAATACCGAAGTACGGCCTTTGTCGGAGATTGCTTGGCCAAAATGTCAATCAATTTGATTGAAAAATGAAGGTGTGACAGTGCCTCCTCAACTTTTACAAAAAGCCGGATATGACGTCATTAAAGACATTTATCGAAAAAAAGAAAATAAAAGTCTGGGGATATCATTCCCTGAAACTCTCATGTAAAATTTCATAAAGATCTGTCCAGTAGTTTAGTCTGAATCGCTCTACACACACACACGCACAGACAGACAGACACACACACACACATACACCACACCCTCGTCTCGATTCCCCACTCTACGTTAAAACATTTAGTCAAAACTTGACTAAATGTAATTACAAAACACCATGAAAAATCTTTATTGACGATCGCGAATCTGCTTATATCAATAATACATTACAAAAAGCTCTAAATATGTTAAAAAAAAATGTTTTTTAAAAATCGGTTTCCTTGCCAGACAAGGAAACTCAAGGCATCCTGTCAGGGAGAGAATGAGCCGAACTCATTTATTTTGACGTGAGTTCAGGATGCCCTGGACCCGTTAATCCGCGTCAGCCGACATCCATAGCTCATAGGACTAAGATCAGGAAGGGGCTGCGTCCTCCTTCCTCTGCCCGGCACATGCGATCTGTGACATTTCTCCATCTCACCCAGTGACTGGCACTGTACCAACACTTCCTTCACTGCACTGCTCTCCATTGATCTAACACTTCGTCTACACTTCCTTCACCGCACTGCTCTCCCATTGATCTAACACTTCGTCTACACTTCCTTCACTGCACTGCTCTCCCATTGATCTAACACTTCGTCAACACTTCCTTCACTGCACTGCTCTCCATTGATCTAACACTTCGTCAACACTTCCTTCACCGCACTGCTCTCCCATTGATCTAACACTTCGTCAACACTTCCTTCACCGCACTGCTCTCCATTGATCTAACACTTCGTCAACACTTCCTTCACCGCACTGCTCTCCATTGATCTAACACTTCGTCAACACTTCCTTCACCGCACTGCTCTCCATTGATCTAACACTTCGTCAACACTTCCTTCACTGCACTGCTCTCCCATTGATCTAACACTTCGTCAACACTTCCTTCTCTACACTGCTCTCCCATTAATTTAACACTTCGTCAACACTTCCTTCACCGCACTGCTCTCCCATTGATCTAACACTTCGTCAACACTTCCTTCACTGCACTTCTCTCCCATTGATCTAACACTTCGTCAACACTTCCTTCACCGCACTGCTCTCCATTGATCTAACACTTCGTCAACACTTCCTTCACTGCACTTCTCTCCCATTGATCTAACACTTCGTCAACACTTCCTTCACCGCACTGCTCTCCATTGATCTAACACTTCGTCAACACTTCCTTCACCGCACTGCTCTCCATTGATCTAACACTTCGTCAACACTTCCTTCACCGCACTGCTCTCCATTGATCTAACACTTCGTCAACACTTCCTTCACCGCACTGCTCTCCATTGATCTAACACTTCGTCAACACTTCCTTCACTGCACTGCTCTCCCATTGATCTAACACTTCGTCAACACTTCCTTCTCTGCACTGCTCTCCATTGATCTAACACTTCGTCAACACTTCCTTCACCGCACTGCTCTCCATTGATCTAACACTTCGTCAACACTTCCTTCACTGCACTGCTCTCCCATTGATCTAACACTTCGTCAACACTTCCTTCACCGCACTGCTCTCCATTGATCTAACACTTCGTCAACACTTCCTTCACCGCACTGCTCTCCCATTGATCTAACACTTCGTCAACACTTCCTTCACCGCACTGCTCTCCATTGATCTAACACTTCGTCAACACTTCCTTCACCGCACTGCTCTCCATTGATCTAACACTTCGTCAACACTTCCTTCACTGCACTGCTCTCCCATTGATCTAACACTTCGTCAACACTTCCTTCTCTACACTGCAGTTCACTGACACTGCCTCCAGGGCCGAGGCGCACGAAAGGAAAGTTAAGTGGGTGCCACCCAAACCAGTGAGAACAAACAACGGGGCCTGATTCGTTGAAATCACAACACATCTCAATGTCGACCAATCAAAGACCGCGGTTGGCTCCCACCGGGATGGTCACTTTTTCGTGCACCTCAGCCCTGCGTTCTACTCCACGTGACGTCAGTCGGGGAGAGGGTTCAGCTTGATGTCATACAACCCTTTGACGTTTTAAGGACTAGAGTACTTGGTGATTTGCTGCAATGGGTCATCGTTTATAGCCATCACCTCCATCACTACACAAACAGGGTGCTCGCCGCTTTCACGTTGCAGTCGGTCTGTCTGTTTGTTTGTTTGTTTGTTTGTTTGCTTAACGCCCAGCCGACCACGAAGAGCCATATCAGGGCGGTGCTGCTTTGACATATAACGTGCGCCACACACAAGACAGAAGTCGCAGCACAGGCTTCATGTCTCACCCAGTCACATTATTCTGACACCGGACCAACCAGTCCTAGCACTAACCCCATAATGCCAGACGCCAGGCGGAGCAGCCACTAGATTGCCAATTTTAAAGTCTTAGGTATGACCCGGCCGGGGTTCGAACCCACGACCTCCCGATCACGGGGCGGACGCCTTACCACTAGGCCAACCGTGCCGGTTAGTCGGTCTGTCGCTGTCATGTGTTTCACTGACCGCACTCACATGTCCTCCCTGACCCAAAGGTCGCATGTACTCTTACAGTCCTCCCTGACCCAAAGGTCGCATGCACTCTTACAGTCCTCCCTGACCCAAAGGTCGCATGCACTCTTACTGTCCTCCCTGACCCAAAGGTCGCATGCACTCTTACAGTCCTTCCTGACCCAAAGGTCACAAGGGATGACACAACCCTTCGGTCTCATGCCGCCCAACACGAGGGAGGTATCAGTGATTGTAGGGATGACACAACCCTTCGGTCTCATGCCGCCCAACACGAGGGAGGTATCAGTGATTGTAGGGATGACACAACCCTTCAGTCTCATGCCGCCAAACACGAGGGAGGTATCAGTGATTGTAGGGATGACATAACCCTTCGGTCTCATGCCGCCCAACACGAGGGAGGTATCAGGGATTGTAGGGATGACACAACCCTTCGGTCTCATGCCGCCCAACACGAGGGAGGTATCAGTGATTGTGGGGATGACAGAACCCCTCGGTCTCATGCCGCCCAACACGAGGGAGGTATCAGTGATTATAGGGATGACACAACCCTTCGGTCTCATGCCGCCCAACACGAGGGAGGTATCAGTGATTGTAGGGATGACACAACCCTTCAGTCTCATGCCGCCCAACACGAGGGAGGTATCAGTGATTGTAGGGATGACAGAACCCTTCAGTCTCATGCCACCAAACACGAGGGAGGTATCAGTGATTGTAGGGATGACACAACCCTTCAGTCTCATGCCGCCCAACACGAGGGAGGTATCAGTGATTGTAGGGATGACAGAACCCTTCAGTCTCATGCCACCAAACACGAGGGAGGTATCAGTGATTGTAGGGATGACACAACCCTTCAGTCTCATGCCACCAAACACGAGGGAGGTATCAGTGATTGTAGGGATGACATAACCCTTCGGTCTCATGCCGCCCAACACGAGGGAGGTATCAGTGATTGTAGGGATGACAGAACCCTTCAGTCTCATGCCGCCAAACACGAGGGAGGTATCAGTGATTGTAGGGATGACACAACCCTTCAGTCTCATGCCACCAAACACGAGGGAGGTATCAGTGATTGTAGGGATGACACAACCCTTCAGTCTCATGCCACCAAACACGAGGGAGGTATCAGTGATTGTAGGGATGACATAACCCTTCAGTCTCATGCCGCCAAACACGAGGGAGGTATCAGTGATTGTAGGGATGACAGAACCCTTCAGTCTCATGCCGCCAAACACGAGGGAGGTATCAGTGATTGTAGGGATGACACAACCCTTCAGTCTCATGCCACCAAACACGAGGGAGGTATCAGTGATTGTAGGGATGACAGAACCCTTCAGTCTCATGCCGCCAAACACGAGGGAGGTATCAGTGATTGTAGGGATGACATAACCCATCAGTCTCATGCCGCCCAACACGAGGGAGGTATCAGTGATTGTAGGGATGACACAACCCTTCGGTCTCATGCCGCCCAACACGAGGGAGGTATCAGTGATTGTAGGGATGACAGAACCCTTCAGTCTCATGCCGCCAAACACGAGGGAGGTATCAGTGATTGTAGGGATGACATAACCCATCAGTCTCATGCCGTCAAACACGAGGGAGGTATCAGTGATTGTAGGGATGACATAACCCTTCGGTCTCATGCCGCCCAACACGAGGGAGGTATCAGTGTACTGTTCACGTGGTTATCTAAAGGCGTCATTTGTGTTTGTGTTGTGGTGGTCGTGGTGGTGGTAGTGGCGCTGGTCTTGGTGGTGGTGGTGGTGGTCGTCGTGGTAGTCGAAGAAAGATGGCTAAGTTGGGGTCAAGGAGTGTCACACGTTGAATCTGTCCTGTGGCTTTACCACGTGCACAACATTTTCGCCTTGCTCGTTTGGACAGAAGTCCTCGGCTTGTGGACGTCCTTGTGTCAATATCCACGACGCATATTGTGTAGTTTCTCACTCGGAGTGCATACGCCTTTTTTTATTTGTTTTAATGATCTCTTGTTGCGCGAACTTGTTGTTTTGGTTACTGAGGAAGCAGACGTCTCCATAAGTTTTATATGGTAAATGTAGTGGCTTTAGCCTTGTTGCCTGGTTTGTGTGGCCAACAATGTTGTGTGAACATGCTGACTTCTTGTCGTCACGGTGTTCTAATGTGTCATCTTCTCAGTCATCTCAGTGTCACAATGTCTCACGGCCATGTTGCTACCAGCCACATATTCCTTCCTCTTTCTGTTCAATGTAAAGTGGCCATGTTGCTACCAGCCACATATTCCTTCCTCTTTCTGTTCAATGTAAAGTGGCCATGTTGCTACCAGCCACATATTCCTTCCTCTTTCTGTTCAATGTAAAGTGGCCATGTTGCTACCAGCCACATATTCCTTCCTCTTTCTGTTCAATGTAAAGTGGCCATGTTGCTACCAGCCACATATTCCTTCCTCTTTCTGTTCAATGTAAAGTGGCCATGTTGCTACCAGCCACATATTCCTTCCTCTTTCTGTTCAAAGTAAAGTGGCCATGTTGCTACCAGCCACATATTCCTTCCTCTTTCTGTTCAATGTAAAGTGGCCATGTTGCTACCAGCCACATAATCCTTCCTCTTTCTGTTCAATGTAAAGTGGCCATGTTGCTACCTGCCACATATTCCTTTCTCTTTCTGTTCAATGTAAAGTGGCCATGTTGCTACCAGCCACATATTCCTTCCTCTTTCTGTTCAATGTAAAGTGGCCATGTTGCTACCAGGCACATATTCCTTCCTCTTTCTGTTCAGTGTAAAGTGGCCATGTTGCTACCAGCCACATATTCCTTCCTCTTTCTGTTCAATGTAAAGTGGCCATGTTGCTACCAGCCACATATTCCTTCCTCTTTCTGTTTCAATGTAAAGTGGCCATGTTACTACCAGCCACATATTCCTTCCTCTTTCTGTTCAATGTAAAGTGGCCATGTTGCTACCAGCCACATATTCCTTCCTCTTTCTGTTCAATGTAAAGTGGCCATGTTGCTACCAGCCAAATATTCCTTCCTCTTTCTGTTCAATGTAAAGTGGCCATGTTGCTACCAGCCACATATTCCTTCCTCATTCTGTTCAATGTAAAGTGGCCATGTTGCTACCAGCCACATATTCCTTCCTCATTCTGTTCAATGTAAAGTGGCCATGTTGCTACCAGCCACATATTGCTTCCTCTTTCTGTTCAATGTAAAGTGGCCATGTTGCTACCAGCCACATATTCCTTCCTCTTTCTGTTCAATGTAAAGTGGCCATGTTGCTACCAGCCACATATTCCTTCCTCTTTCTGTTCAATGTAAAGTGGCCATGTTGCTACCAGCCACATATTCCTTCCTCTTTCTGTTCAATGTAAAGTGGCCATGTTGCTACCAGCCACATATTCCTTCCTCTTTCTGTTCAATGTAAAGTGGCCATGTTGCTACCAGCCACATATTCCTTCCTCTTTCTGTTCAATGTAAAGTGGCCATGTTGCTACCAGCCACATATTCCTTCCTCTTTCTGTTCAATGTAAAGTGGCCATGTTGCTACCAGCCACATATTCCTTCCTCATTCTGTTCAATGTAAAGTGGCTTTATCAGCTCAAGTGTGATAGTACTCTTGTCACCACCTCAGTATCACACGTGTTGTGATCTTTGCCACGAGGTGGTACCAGAGGTGTTACAAACCGTATCTGTTTGACCCACGTCAGCATGGGGCCGTCTTGTTGACCTAGCAGTCCGCTATCTGCACAGCATGTCTTCAGATTACTGCAGCACTCAGGGAGGCTTCAGTCATCACACATCTCACCATCAGGAAGCCAAATCCCCGGTCATCCCCCTATCAGCGGTGCGATGACGCGAGATTTGCCTATTATGGCTAAAGATGCCTAGAGATTTAACTATCAGGGGTGAGATGACGGGAGATTTAACTATCAGGGGTGAGATGAGATGACGGGAGATTTAACTATCAGGGGTGAGATGATGGGAGATTTAACTATCACTAACACCACAGCGGGGGTCAGGAAAAGGGTACCAAGGGGTTCAGCGTTAATCTTGATTGGTGACAGCACCGCTTTAAACTCCGGAGGTAAGCCACGCGCTGCGATAGAATTGACCAAAGCACTGTCGCTTGCCCAGTCGCTTTTGAAGCTGCTACT
>NC_090246.1:6179593-6204593 GCF_037325665.1 Littorina saxatilis | reverse complement strand
TGCAGTGTTAATGTACAAGGCACTCCATGGGCTAGCACCACCATACTTGAATGCATTCATAACCGAGGCTCCTGAGAGATACGGATCAGATAAATATCTACTACCAAGGACCCGTGTAGATCTATATAAAACTAGTTTTGCCTTTGCTGGGCCGTCAAGGTGGAACTCTCTTCCTTCGAATGTTAAAACTAGCAAATCTGTAAATATTTTTAAATCTTCTTTAAAAAAACATCTAAACTGTTCTCTGTAAGTACACACCCGCGGTGACATAATCATGTGAATCTTACAGTTCTGTCTAATGTATACTATATTAATATTACTATATAATTATATTCACGTCATATTACATATTCATAGCATATAGTATTCATATTGTTTTACTTCGTATATTAGATTTTGTGTTTCGTGTGGCCGTGGTGCTTATGCTTATTTACTGTACATTTACATGTTATGCCTATATGAATTCATTATATTATGTTGTTTATATGCGTGCGGATGTGTTAGTGTGAATGTAAAGGGCACGTTGTAAGATTAGGCCCTTGGCTTAAAATGTTTACCCTTTATGTCAATAAAATGTTCTAAGTCTAAGTCTAAGTCTAAGTCTAAGTCTAAGTCTCTCTCTCTCTCTCTCTCTCTCTCTCTCTCTCTCTCTCTCTCTCTCTCTCTCTCTCTCTCTCTCTCTCTCTCTCTCTCTCTCTCTCTCTCTGAATGTTTAACATGCTTAGGGAAATGTATTCTTCCGTTCTTTCTTGTGTACGATGTAACTCTGGCAATACTGATTATTTTGAATGCCTACAAGGCCTGAAGCAGGGCTGTTTAGCGAGCCCAACGCTTTTTTCGTTTCTTATAAACGAGCTTGCCTCGGAAATAATATGTGAGGGCAGACACGGAATTCAAATGCTTCCCGGTGAGATCGAACTGTTTCTTTTTATGTTCGCTGATGACATTGCACTGCTGTCATCGTCCATAGTGGGTTTGCAAAACAAACTGAACATCTTATATAATAACGTACTTTCAAGGCGTCTTGGGTTAAGGATAAACATGAATAAAACCAAAGTCGTTGATTTTCGAAACGGTGGTCATTTAGCCAAAAGTGAGAAATGGTTTTCGAATCTCTCTTTCAATGACGCAATCACCAGAGCCAAACAAGGTGTTATTGAATTTTTTTAAGTCTTATGCCATGACGTGGACATATTTTTCAAATTATTTGATGCGCAAATTGTTCCCATCTTGCTCTATGGCTCAGAACTATGGGGATGTTTTGACTGTTCACAGATTGAAAAGGTTCACATGTATGCCTGTAAAAGACTACTCGGGATCTCGTCAAACAGTCCAAACCAGATGGTTTATGGGGAACTTGGAAGATGCACTTTGTCAATCCTAGCAAATATCCGAAGCGTAAAGTACTGGTTGAGACGCTGAACTGTATGCCGGACTCGAGATATGCAAAGATGTCATACATCATGTTAAAAAACGCAGTTGAAAGGGGAAAGCAGAATTGGGTCTCACAAGTTAAATGCCTCCTTTGCATGAATGGATTTGGAGATGTGTGGTTGAACGGGTCTGTATGTAGGGAATTTGTGTTTATTAGAACATTCCAGCAACGTCTTCAAGACTGTTTTGAGCAAAACTGGCACTGTAAACTTGAGACAAGTGTGAGATTTTATGTACACAGGATGTTTTAAAGGAGAACTTGAAAAAGAAAAGTATATGGGTGTCATTGAAAACCAGTACATACGCAAAATGTACACAAAGTTCAGACTTGGCATTACACCATTGAAGGTAAATAAACTGCGCTATAATCCCGAGTGCGCTGAATCCAGAAATTGTACATTTTGTCAATCAACGGAAGAAAATGAAAACCACTTTCTGTTTAAATGCCCAGCTTTCAATGCAATTCGTCAAAAGTACATTGGTGCTTGTTTTGACCTTGACCAGTTCTCCAACTCATCGTTGTGCATTTTACAGACTGACAAGAAATTACGACTGATTGCATTGTCAAATTATCTGTTCTACGCGTTTAGACAAAGAGAAAATCAATTGTGAAATAGACTGGTGTGATCGTGCATCCCAAAATCCTTGTCTTCATCTTTCTGAATTTTTTTCTGTTTTTACTTCTTGTTCTATGTGTTGATTTTAGGTTGCCCTGCTTCCAGACGGTCAAGTCCACCTTGTTCACCTGCACATTATTGTCTCCCCCTTGTACATACACATTGTGTTTGATGCAATAAACATTCGCCTTCTCTCTCTCTCTCTCTCTCTCTCTCTCTCTCTCTCTCTCTCTCTCTCTCTCTCTCTCTCTCTCTCTCTCTCTCACACACACACACACACCTACGCATGCGCACACTAACACACACACACACACACGCACGCACGCACATGCGCACGCACGCACGCGCACACACACACAAGCGCACACACACACATACACAATCACACTCACACACACACACACACACACACACACACACACACACACACACACACACACACACACACACACACACACACACACACACACACTATTTGAGTGATAGTGACATTGCACAAGACTGACTCAGATGAATGACAGTGAACGCACAACGTACAGAGAGAGAAGGAATTCCCATTCCTGTGAAATGTTCTCAACGGTAGCGATGTTATGTATGGATGAATGGCAGAACAAGCAACATTGGCAATATTCCACAAGAGGAACACATTTTTGAAATGTTCTCAACGGTAGCGATGTTATCTATGGATGAATGGCAGAACAAGCAACATTGGCAATATTCCACAAGAGGAATAAATTGTTGAAATGTTCTCAACGGTAGCGATGTTATCTATGGATGAATGGCAGAATAAGCAACATTGGCAATATTCCACAAGAGGAACACATTGTTGAAATGTTCTGAACGGTAGCGATGTTATCTATGGATGAATGGCAGAACAAGCAACATTGGCAATATTCCACAAGAGGAATGTTCTCAACGGTAGCGATGTTATCTATGGATGAATGGCAGAACAAGCAACATTGGCAATATTCCACAAGAGGAATAAATTGTTGAAATGTTCTCAACGGTAGCGATGTTATGTATGGATGAATGGCAGAACAAGCAACATTGGCAATATTCCACAAGAGGAACGAATTGTTGAAATTTCGCAGATGATTTTTCTGTTTTGCATTTGACTTATTATGTCCTAGTGTCAGATTGTATCAGCCTTTTTCTTCAGCCAGGTGTCGATGTATTCCCAATTTCTTTCTATCGTCCCTCCCCTGGCCTTTTTTTATTTTTTTATTGGTGGTGGTGGCGGAGGCGTTGTTGTCTTACATGACGACGACGACGACGATAATGATGATGATGATGATGATGATGATGACGACGATGGTGATGACGATGATGATGATGACGACGATGATGAAGACGACGACGATGATGAAGACGACGACGATGATGAAGACGATGATGATGATGACGATGACAATGATGATGACAATCTCTTGTTGTGTTTGTTTATGTTCTTGTTTTCGTTATGCATCACTGCGCAAGCCGCCTTGTTCAGCTATCTTACCGTGCTCACCAAGCTTGTTTTGGTCTGATTACTTTCAGATTGGGCGTGTCCCGGCAATAACAGCTGTGAGGATGTGAGTACCACAGGGCAACGCACCGCATCAATGTTTGATTAAAGTTCGGGACTGTACCAACTTGGCTCAGCGTCTGTCGTGTTCAACCGCCATACTGTACTGGTTGTTAGGGTGAGTGTCGGGATCTTTCTGGCTTCAGTAGACTTTTATGGGACTGTTTTGGTCATTGTGGAACTATGTCTCAGTGTATGACTCTCTCTTGTTCTCTCTTCATCTCTCTCTCTCTCTCTCTCTCTCTCTCTCTCTCTCTCTCTCTCTCTCTCTCTCTCTCTCTCTCTCTCTCTCTCTCTCTCTCTCTCTCTCTCTCTCTCTCTCTGCATGCGTATATCTCTCATTCTGTCTCTTTCTCTCACGCTCAATGGCTGTCTATCTGTGACTGTGTGTCTGTTTGAGTGTCAGTCTCTCTCTCTCTCTGTCGCTCTCTCTCTCTCTTTCTCTCTCTCTCTCTCTCTTTCTCTCTCTCTCTCTCTCTCTCTATCTCTCTATCTCTCTATCTATATATTGTAACCGAGTGCCGAAACACTACGATCACCTCTGGAGGCGAAGTGCAATCAAACAGGATTGAAAATGTTAGGGCTAATTTCTTAGCCCTATAAAAGCTGTTACGCAAACCCGAAGGTTTCCATGAACATACAGACAATCGGAAACCACCAGACCCCATCACAAACAGAATTCTACAATCCACGGGTGTTGACTTTTAAAGGCCAACAACTCGGGTGCAGAGTCTGCTGTGAAAGGAGCGGTAGCCTCCCCTGTCACAATCGCCCCCGTTTGAATGAACTGCGTCCCGAAGTTCCGAACCGGGGGACCACTGTCCATCCCAAGTTCGCAGAATGGGAACAGCACGAAAATGTTCAGTGGTCATATTATGCCATTACCTGAACATATCATGCCGAGTCCCATCCCTGCTCGCAAGCGCCAGATGTAACCGTGTGCCGAAACACTACGATCACCTCGGGAAGCGAAGTGCAATCAAACAGGATTGAAAATGTTAGGGCTAATTTCTTAGCCCTATAAAAACTGTTATGCAAACCCGAAGGTTTCCATGAACATACAGACTATATATGTATTTAAGATTAGAATAGTCCCTCTCTGGGCGAGGGCTGGTTGAAAAGAAGCTCGTTTATATTGCTTATGCCACAACCCTCGTAAAATAAAATTTGATTTGATTTGATTTGATTTGATTTGATTTGATCTCTCTCTCTCTCTCTCTCTCTCTCTCTCTCTCTCTCTCTCTCTCTCTCTCTCTCTCTCTCTCTCTCTCTCTCTCTCTCTCTCTCTCTCTCTCTCTCTCTCTCTCTCTCTCTCTCTCTCTCTCTCTCTCTCTCTCTCTCTCTCTCTGCACTTCCTAGCGCCGCCCACCAGACCAGAACTGACTTGGAGTGATGAAAGATGTCTGCGAGCACTAACTTTTGTTTTGGCCCGTGTTTGACATGGGTACGCGGCCCTTCTCGCTGTCTGTGGGGACCACTTTCCGCCTCATCACAGGGCATCGGACCTTCAATGTCGTAGTAGGGGCAGCGTTTGAAGCAGTGGGAGGCAGGATGGGAGGGGGAGCAGTATGCCTGTGGGGCATCATGGTAGCCGTTACATGCAGCTTGTCATGAGTTCACCGACCACTGCCATCACGATGATGACTCGATGAAGTCTCAGAGGCCATGCCAATGATGATGGTTTGTGGGGGCAGTCGTTGTGGTAATGGGCGAGGGACACAGAGGCAAGGTTGTAGACCCAGTCTATAACTCTGTGGTATAGATCCATCCCATGCCGATTTAGCTGAGCTGTGGGCCAGACAGTGCATGATGGTTCTTGGACCGGCACGGTTGGCCTAGTGGTAAGGCGTCCGCCCCGTGATCGGGAGGTCGTGGGTTCGAACCCCGGCCGGGTCATACCTAAGACTTTAAAATTGGCAATCTAGTGGCTGCTCCGCCTGGCGTCTGGCATTATGGGGTTAGTGCCAGGACTGGTTGGTCCGGTGTCAGAATAATGTGACTGGGTGAGACATGAAGCCTGTGCTGCGACTTCTGTCTTGTGTGTGGCGCACGTTATATGTCAAAGCAGCACCGCCCTGATATGGCCCTTCGTGGTCGGCTGGGCGTTAAGCAAACAAACAAACAAACAAACAAACAAATGGTTCTTGGCTGCGGGCTTGTCGCTCTCTCCGCGGCGACTGGTCATCCAAGGTCATGCTCGGTATTTGGTAACAGTCATCCAAGGTCATGCTTGGTATTTGGTAACAGTCATCCAAGGTCATGCTTGGTATTTGGTAACAGTCATCCAAGGTCATGCTTGGTATTTGGTAACAGTCATCCAAGGTCATGCTTGGTATTTGGTAACAGTCATCCAAGGTCATGCTTGGTATTTAGTACTCTTCGTAAGAACATGACCAGAGTGAAGCTTTCCATGCGACCCTCACACATTTCATGTTCAAACATGAAGGTAATGGCAATCTAAAAGACACGATGAATCGTTTGATGTCACGGTCATTTTTGGATTCTTTAAAATTGCATCATAAATAGAGAGCGAGGGGCGTTTACTGGCTGACAAAATAAGATTCATTCACGCGAAGGGCTACAAAACCCTCTGCTTTTCATGCCTTCGCCACAAGAGGCGCACGAGGGGTTCCGCACAGTAGGCCTTACTTGCCCTTTCTCTGCTCATTAAACACTGGTGATTAAATACACCCCTTAGATAATTGACATAATGTTTGCTGTGAGGCTAATCACCTGTTTAATGACCAGCTTCTCTTTACGACGTGTTTGATGTTGGCAAAGGGCACATTAACACTCCCCGCTGAATGGGATCTCATCAAGCTGAACCCCAAACCATCAACATGTGCTGTTGGCTTTACGTTGCTCAGCGGCCCTCCCCCGTCCTCTGTCTTCTTGTCTTAACTCCTCCCATTCCATCTCGTGTGTCGTCACTGGTTACGTCACTGTCAAGTTATCTAAGATTGATACGTTGAGTAAGAGATGTTTTTGAAGTCTTTTAATACGTCGTGGTTGTTGTTTTTTAAAGAAAATTACGAAGGTGGAAAAATGTCAGCACCTTCTGCTTTTACGTGTCGTTATGTCATGTTGTGTGATATCCGTGACGTAATGTGATACCGAGTTGTATACAACTCTCCTGTGTTCACTTTCAAGTGAATAACTATCGTTCTGATATCATTTTAAAGTGAAGCTAAAGAAACCTGGTATCGGCACTGCTGTGCATCTCCTATGATCTCAATGGTATCAAGGCACGGGTCATAGAGATCAATTTAGATCTAGATCTATTTCCGGTTGTGTATTCACACGCCAACGTTCGTTCGTCAAGATGGACGGCGATTTTGATTTGATAAGCGACTTTTTCTTAGAAGACTTCAATGAAGAGGACGAAAATTTAATGGCCGCTGCGCCCAAAAAAAGGAGATTCGAGAAAGTGACTGATGACGATGTGAACGCTCTCATCACCGATACAGAAAACGCCAACACCAAAAGAAAAACTGAACATGTGATACGGCTGATTTCAGATTTCATTCTTCAAACCGAAGAGTTTGCAAAACAGATGAGATCAGCTGATATAGCGAAAATTGAGGATCCAAAACTTGTTGCAAACATTCTTGTCAAGTTTCTTACAACGGTGAAACGCGAAGATGGAGATGAATATGAACCAGGTACGATTCGAGGATTTCTGTCCGCCGTCGATCGGCACATGGCAGCGAACGGAAAAGGCAAGATTTTTTCCAGCAATGATACGCTGTTTGAAAACGTTCGAGCAGTTGCAAAAAGCAAACAAAAAAAGCTGAAATCAGCAGGGAAAGGAAACTTACCTCAAAGAGCGTGTGCACTAACGGACGAAGAGGTGGAAACACTGTGGGACTCTGGTCAGTTGGGAGTGTCCACACCAAGAGCCATAATCAACACCCTGTGGTGGTTGAACTGCCTCCACTTTGGAATGCGGGCAAGAACCGAACATCGCCAGATGTGCTGGTCCGACGTAACTGTTCAGATGGACAGCAGTGGCCACCGCTTCTTGGAATTCAACGAGCGAACCACGAAAACAAGAACAGGGGTCTCCAGGCAGGATGTCAGGGCAAAACCGCGAGCGTATGAAGATGTTGAAAACCCTGAGCGGTGCCCTGTGAAGATCTTCGAGAAATATGCCTCTCTTCGCCCTGCAGAAACATGCGGCTCCAACTATCCGTTCTACCTCACATGCGTCCATGATCCGAAACCAGGCAAACAATGGTTTCGTGCAATGCCGATGGGAGTGAACACAATCGGCAGTTTGATGAAAGAAATGGCGGCCGCGTCCGAGATATCTTCCACCACAAGTAAACGAATCTCGGGTACCTCGGCGAGGAAGACGCTGCTACAGAAGCTCAATGATTCTGGAGTTCCCCCAACCCATATAATGGAGAAATCAGGACATAAAAACATTCAGTCTGTACTCAGTTACGCGAAAATGTCCGACAACCAGCAACTGCAAGTTTCCCGAATTCTGTCAACCACGCGCACTTGCACAGTCTCAAAGTTGGGAGCTATGACGTCAACTACTGATGACGCAGATTCCAGTGCCTCGGCCTCAGGCGGACTGACACACTCCGCCAGCCAGCAGTGACCTTTGATGCGCCCATTCATGGAGGAGTTTTCAATTTCAATTTCACAATGCCGCAATGAGTTTCTTCTTCGTCTTCAGTTGCAGAGCACCAAATTCCATTCAGTTACATTAAGTTGTGTACGTGTGTGTGGTTGTTTTTTTCTTCTTTTTTTTACTCCTAAGTTGATGAGGCCCAATGACAAGAATCCAAGATAAACTGGAACGAATTTATATTTCAAGCAAAGAAAGTGTTCGTGTTCTTGTTTGTTTCATTGCAATAAATTTGCGTTAATCAACTATGCGTGTTCTCTCTCTCTCTCTCTCTCTCTCTCTCTCTCTCTCTCTCACTCACTCTCTCTCTCTCTCTCTCTCTCTCTCTCTAAAAGGTTGAAATGACGTCAAGTGTAGCTAAAGATACGTCACTTCCTGGTTACACAATGGCTGTCGCACAAGTTCTTGATCAAGCAAACTGAACGCGAAAGTGGCTTCTACCGTGATTTCCAGGTTTGCATTGTGTCGGCTCTAATTTTTTCTTTCAAAATCAAAATAAAAGAATCGAAACTTTATTCACGAATACCATTTTGTAAGCCACTAAAACCAAAGACACGCCACACTATTTTCCTTCCACCATTCCTCGATGGAAAAGAGTTCGTGTTGTTTTTGTTTTAATTTTTGTCTTTGTCGTTGATCATTGTATACACAAATTACACAAACGTCATCTTGTGAGGGACCGAAAAATATTGAAACTCTCGGATGATTTTTTTGTGTGGTATCAACCGAGACCTTTGATACCACACAAAAAAATCATCCGAGAGTTTCAATATTTTTCGGTCCCTCACTCGATGACGTTGTGTAATCTCTATAACTCCGTCAGCACCAGCAGCAATGTGTTGTTTATATGCTACCATTGGTATCCATGACGCCATGAAACACAATTTAAAGTGCATGCATACACGCTACACGCTACACGCTACACGTTACACGCTACACGCTACACGCTACACGTTACACGCTACACGCTACACGTTACACGCTATACGCTACACGCTACACGTTACACGCTACACGCTACACGCTACACGTTACACGCTACACGCTACACGCTACACGTTACACGCTACACGCTACACGCTACACGCTAAACGCTACACGCTACACGCACATCTAATGGGTGACCTTTCAAATGTCTCTTCCGTCCTCGCACGGAGATTCAAACTGCTTTTCCAACCTTACCTTTATCATTTTTCACCAGACAAAAATAAGACCAGTTGCATATTTCCATTTTTAACACAGTGCCACGTCGTTGTTTTGTAAAGGCTGTTCAGACCTGGAAACCCATACGATTTCGCCGAATTATGTACGCATGATTGTCTAGAATACGATCAATACGGTAAGTGAGAAAAAAATACGACGAGACCAATTCCTGGTCTACTTGTCTTTACAAGCGCATCCCAAAGCTGATCCGGTATTTTGACACATGATTGCAGTTTGTGTCCTGAACATTGAGAGAAGCATTTGTTTTAAATGTATTGGTAAACTTAATAAACGGTGCGACGGACGTGTGTGAAGCATGTTTGAATCATGGATGTTCAAATGCTGTGTGGAGTACGCCCATTGTTTCTGAAAATACACCAAGTTTGTTTGAGAATACTCCAAGTGCAAAACAGGGGTTCCCAGGTCTGGCTGTTCTTAATTTGAGCCCGAAGTTGACCTGAAGCGAGGTCCTTTTGCCGAAATGTCAGTACCAAGGCTTCGTGTAGGTAACTTTGTAGCTTTGTAGCTTAGCCAAATTGATATCAGGCTTTAGGGGTGGAGTGAGGTAGAGTTGGCACGAGCCTTTCTTGACGTCCCCGGAGAAAAATCTGGCTAAATGTACAAGGTGTCACATCTCGTCAAAGCGGGCGTCATCAGGACTTTGTTTCGGCATGGCGTTGATTGAATTGATCGTCAAACAAAATGTGTGAACACACTTCAAAGCAAATCACAGTTTCACAGCTTTCCCTGCAATCTTGGTTGGCTTGGTAACTGCAGATCAGTCCACTGCAGCGTGCGACCTTCCGGTGTGTGTGCAAACCATCCCTGACACTAACCGCCTTCATTGTGGCCTTGCTTCCCCAATGGGGCTCTGATCATCGGAGGAGTGTCTACGAATGGGGCCAACGCTGAGTTCTACGCTAAACAGGCTGATATCAGAGAGCTGTTTGGTGAAGTGTTCGGCCATGTTCGTCATTCTACGCAATACAGTAGCAGGAAAAAAATGGGGGAAACGACGTTTTTTTCACAACAAGAAGTGACACAGAAATGTTCAGAAACGATCGATAAAATATTAGTACACACACAAAAAAGACACAAAAAGCAGAAACCCCCGTCTTCACCAGAGCGAACCGATAGCGGGTTCAGTTCAAAACCCAAGAGTGAGTTTTGATTAACCAGTGAAATCTCTTAATCTTTGCACAAATCCGAGACAGATAGACTGCTTGCTTTCCAAAATCAAGATTTCAACAAAAGTTACTTAATGGAACGTTTCGATGCTGGTTTTTGGAAGATGGCATGAAGCACAGATGAAGAGGCAACACCAGAGACAAAGAGATCACCTGTCATTGTCATTGTCTGTCACGTTGTGTATATCGTGTTCGTCCGCTTTAAAGATAACAAGGTCGAGGTTCTGGTGAATCTGTCGTTTTGTCTTACTATATACACTTTCCATAAACTTACATTTTTGTATCAGGAATTGCAATCTTTGAATCACTGACTGCAGATGCAACAGCTTTGTGTCCACAGTATTACACCCCCGGTATAGGGGTGTGTATAGGATTCGGTCGATGTGTTTGTTTGTTTGTTTGTGTGTTTGTGTTCGCATATAGATCTCAAGAATGAACGGACCGATCGTCACCAAACTTGGTGAACAGGTTCTATACATTCCTGACACGGTCCTTACAAAATTTGGGACCAGTCAAACACACGGTTAGGGAGTTATTGGTGGATTAAGAATCTACAAGGACTTATAGAGGGACATATTAATGGTCAAAGGGAAATAACCTTCTCAGTTGGTGGCAGTGAGAATGGTAAGGACGGGGGTGTTTTTCCTACCTCGGAGGAATTTTTAACATTCAAAATGAAAAGTAAAACAACATTCGTGTTTTAATAACAGTACTTCTTTCTTGATTTTGAAGGAGTTTTACTCAGATGTTCATTTTCTGCTTCGTTTGCATTTTGTGTGTCATTTGTGACGAAATGTGCCAAGAACGGAAGGCCTACTGATTGTTGCAGACGCCGCGCCAATAAGATTAGGCTTCTCTGAAGTCGGTAAAGGAGATTGAGTAGGAAGATGAATGTGTGGCGTAATCTGATTGGCCAGCCAAACTCGTTTAGATCTGTGATGACGAGCAAACCGTCTGTGACGGTGCGCGCAAATTCTGCAAATAAGTTTATGAAGCTTGTGATGTAGTGCGGATATGACTATTTGTAGCTTTTTGCAGAAAACAGTTGTTGTTTTGTTTCTTTTCATCCAAATATAAATGCCGTTAAACGTCCCACAAAGCTGCCAGTTTGTTGAGACCTAGTGTAATATCATTCCAAGGGAGCTAACCTTCTCCTCTGATAAATTGAACTACTGTTTGTTTTGGCGTTCATGTAATTGCCTCCACATTCTACAGTCAACTTCACCTATTTTTAAACAGGAAAGCGCTGCCAGCTTGCACAGCTTTGTGATGTATTGGGTATACCTATAGCCTGTACACACGGGCAGGCTAACGTTGTGATGATGTATTGGGTATACCTATAGCCTGTACACACGGGCAGGCTAACGTTGTGATGATGTATTGGGTATACCTATAGCCTGTAAACACGGGCAGGCTAACGTTGTGATGATGTATTGGGTATACCTATAGCCTGTACACACGGGCAGGCTAACGTTGTGATGATGTATTGGGTATACCTATAGCCTGTAAACACGAGCAGGCTAACGTTGGGGTCAGTTTACAGCAATGCAGTTTATGCAACATTCATGACAACGACTCAGCCCGTTTGTCACAGTGTCGGTCGTGTTTCAAATGACGGGGGGATTCCGGAAGTAGTGTCTCACTTTACCTCACTTTACGAAAGGTGCAGGCGTGTCTGCTTACAGCGTAGGAAGCTTGTTTTACGATATGTAACTCATCGTCTTTTGCGTTTCACAAAACTGCACTGCAAGCAAAGTAAACATTTTGAGTAAAGATGGTTCATTGGTTGGTAATTATTGTTTATCGTTTCTTCGGCATTGGAGTAAAGAGAACTTGACGACGAAAAAAGGTCTGAAAAAAGATAGCATACACATTGAAGCATGTAAACACGACCATGTTTGATGATCTCGTTCATTCCAGTTAGTTGACAGACCAAGACGCACGCAGTGCAAAAAGGGGAACCATGTTCTCCAATCAGACTCCAGCAGAGCTATGCCTCCAGCCTCATTAACAGAATCATCCTCAAAATAGCTGCGGCTTCATATCCAATTATGGGGATTTATGGTCCCCATTTGTGAAGCTGTTACACTTGACAGTCCAAGGTTGTATTTTCTCTCCGTCTACATTCTCCCACAAGCAACGGAAATCAGCTGGCGCACATGTAAAACATATCCACAGGCTTGACGCCGTACGCCAGGTTTTGCAGCCAGCTCCTCGTTTGGCAGGAGCTCACACTCAGGTTATGCTGGAAACAAGCTCAAAGACTGGTGTAACGTGACAACGGTGTGGTAGCCTCTTCGTGGATGTGATTGTGATACATATTTACTAACTGACTTAAAACATATTTACTAGAACATGTAGGTATAAAGCTACTAACTGACTAAATATTGAACGATCGATGCTGAAAATTAATAGTCAGCAGGAAATCCAAAAAAATATAGAACCCACATATTTTTGTTTTAAGGTATAGGGTACCCTTATCGTTTAGTTTTAAGGCATAGCGTGCCCTCATCGTTTAGTTTAAGGCATAGTGTGCCCTCATCTTTTAGTTTAAGGCATAGCGTGCCCTCATCTTTTAGTTTAAGGCATAGTGTGCCCTCATCTTTTAGTTTAAGGCATAGCGTGCCCTCATGTTTTAGTTTAAGGCATAGCGTGCCCTCTCTGCGCTGCACAACATGGACGCATTGTGACTGAGAACGAGTGGAGTGTGACTGAGAACGAGTGGAGTGTGACTGAAAACGAGTGGAGTGTGACTGAGAACGAGTGGAGTGTGACTGAGAACGAGTGGAGTGTGACTGAGAACGAGTGGAGTGTGACTGAGAACGAGTGGAGTGTGACTGAGAACGAGTGGAGTGTGACTGAGAACGAGTGGAGTGTGACTGAGAACGAGTGGAGTGTGACTGAGAACGAGTGGAGTGTGACTGAGAACGAGTGGAGTGTGACTGAGAACGAGTGGAGTGTGACTGAATAATCATCGATGCGTGTCAGTCCCAGAGAGGCGGGCAATAAAGTGACTCGGGCTTCCTGACTGTTCGTCATTTTCACTTCCATCACTCGTCACATCAATGGCTCACATCGACTCAATGCTTGTTCAATCCCCGTTACTGGCCGCGACGTTAGCTTAGAACACCGTTGAAGGTCTTGGACCGAAGTTGTCGCTGTTTTCAAATGCTCCTGATATTTCGAAATAATGTGAACATGTCAAGATTGTTGATAAGCCGTAAAGGTTACGCTACATACACGCAAGCATACCCACGCGCACACTGACAAACACATTCACACACACACACACACACACACACACACACACACACACACACATGCTTCTACTCCAAGCATATTTCATGAATCCCACCCCCCGCCCTCCCTCCCAGTGTGGGAATGACCAGGTAGGGGGGGGGGGGGGGGATAGGACATCAATATTTCATATGGTGTGACACTATGTACTGATCCACAAATACAACGCATTGAAAGAAATTATATGTTTAAACCGTCTTAAATGTCGTCTGTCTCCGTATTATACTGAGAGAAAAAAAGAAATTCCGCTCTTTTGCGTCGGAACGTGATTCCAATATATGGCCAGCTTTTAGGTATACGTTTCTTACTTTTGATGCCAAGTATGTGTTTGATTTCTGTACATCGCCATCTTTAAGAGGTTTGTTTTTATATTTGTTTTGCACTTAGGACATGACAACCTATAGGCATCACGTCTCCAGCAAAGCGGATTGACGCGGAGTAAAATTATAGGTATACGTATTTGTCTGTTGTTGTTGTTGTTGTTGTTGTTGTTGTTGTTGTTGTTGTTGTTGTTGTTGTTGTTGTTGTTGTTGTTTTGTTTTTTTGGTTTTTTTGGGGGGGGGGGGGGGGGTTGAACTTTCGTGGCGAATGTGAACAATCTGAAGACTCTTGGGAATCTACTGTACTTCAAGCTATAGACGTACCCAGCACGATTTACTCGATAACGTATCAACAGAGTGGTAGTTAATTAAATCAAAATGAGTGCATGCGCTTCATGGCGCTGCTTCTCTCAAGTGTTTAAAAACATAATAATAATTGTCAGTAAGTACTGGTGTCACATGACTGATGTGAAACAGTTGATTGGCTAATGGCAATGCGCTTAAAACTGTTAGCGCACTCTCGGAGTGCTAACTTTTCCAGAGAGCGCATTCTTCCGCCCTTTTCCAAAGCGAGGCTGTGCCCCTTCTTTTGATTTGGGAAGATTCTTTTCATCCTCCGTGTTTGTGACATGTAGCTTATCTTTTCCACATTTCCAAATGATGCTTGACCCTAAATTTCCCGCGGCTAAAAGCAGAAGTGTTTTTTTTTTGGACAGATTTCATGCGCCTGTGCCACAGTGAATCTGAGCCTCTACTCTTCTTTCGACTTGCGAAGATTCTTCTCAGCCGCTGAGTTAGTGGCATGTAGGGGAAGGGCTCCTAATATGGACCGGCTCCTAATATGGACCACCTCCTGTTCTGACAAACTAACGGCGCTAGAGCGCTCAAAACAATTTCATTGGCTGTATTCACCCTCTCTGGATAACTTTCACATGTCAAAACAGTTGCAGAAACACAAACCTGAAAACCGTTAGGCTTTTTCTCTATTTTTCTCTTTTGGCAAGGTTCACTCTAAATTTGCCGCCTAAAACGGACTCGTTTCTGTCCACAGCCAAAGTTTTTTATCACACAAAAATTGCTACATATGACAGCTAAGACCGTATTTGTTACATTTTAGCAGTGTTGACCCCGAGTTTCTACTGCAAACAAAAAATAATAGCAAAATCTCAAAGTATGTGTGAGTCCCCTAATATGGACCACCTTCAACAAATCGAAGAAAATAAAAGCTAAATGCTATTTTCATTAATTCATTCAGAAGCTTGCTGGAAATAACCTATAACTAGCCTTCGAGATTTAAAAAAAATATCACAAATAGTCTTCTTTTCGTGGAAGTTGATAATTTCACTTATTTTCACTCTGTTTTTGATGAGTTTCTTTAGTTTCCTGGTGTGCTTCAAATAATGCTCTCATCAACCCGAAACAGATAAATCTAAAGCATATTTTGATTAGTCTGACTTGCACACTAAGTTGTATCATGTTATTCTGAAGTATAGGCGGCTTTTTACAGTGATTCGAGAAAGCCGTTTCAATGGTCCATATTAGGCGCCCAGGCTCCTAATATGGACCATTTGTGTTTTTTCTGTAATTTAATTTTTGCTGAATATCTATCAAAGCTATTTCACTCTAATTAGGCCTAGCGGTTAACCTAAGAGAGAAGGACTACCAAACACAAAATGAAACTTCTTCGCAAGAAAACAAGCTAGTTATCAGCATGAAACAAAAAGTGGTCCATATTAGGAGCCCTTCCCCTAGGTTATCGTCTCCACATTACCAAACAATGATGCTTGACCCTAAAATTTCCCGCGGCTAAAAGCAGAAGTGTTTTTTTCTGACAGATTTCGAGCTGGACAAAGCAGCATTTGGAAGTCGACTGATTCAATAGACTGTCCTACTCGTATATGTAGCAGACGACACCATCAGTTCAGGACTGAAATGAACGGTTTTCGCATATTTCAAGACAACTACGATGTAAACAGAACACGCGAAGGCTTCAAAACATTTTTACCATGTAATCATAGCACCAACCTCCCAGATGAATGCAGGTACATTGCGAGAAATAACATGCCAACTTTATGTTTTTGCGAATGAGGGAACGAACGTGTCACTTTGAATCGTTTGACATCAGGGGACGCCACTCAGTTGCTTGGGGGTCGTTCATTATTTGGGGAGCCGCATATAACATTTCGGTACATGTTATGTTTTATTCCAATAATTAATACTTAAGTGAAACTGTATGCTAACGGGTACATTTCGCTCAACTGTAACTCATACTGTTAGTTGCTACTCGATAAAACGGTACATCGTAAAATGCATGGTCGGCGATGGAACCGTCAATACCCCCGAAATGTGCAAAGCCGACACACACACAAAAGTAGATCTAACTTGACCTGTCCACAATTTATGCAAACGCTGGCAGAAAAATGTGCTTTTTAAAACGTTCTAATCTATTGTCGTTACTGACAATATCGTTATTGAAACAATCACCGTGCGCTAAGAGATTTATAGAGCAAATCGAGAAAATGAACTATTTATTTTCAAGATTTGCTCTATAAATCTCTTAGCGCACTGTGATGTCTCAATAACTTAAATAATAATAACAATAATAATTGTCATTAAGTACCGGTGTCACATGACTGATGTGAAACAGTTGATTGGCTAATGGCAATGCGCTTAAAGTCTGTTGAGTGCGCTAAATTTTCCAGAGAGCGTATTCTTCCGCCCTTTGCCACAGCGAGGCTTTACCCCTTCTCTCGATTTGAGAAGATTCTTCTGATTCTAGTGACATGTACCTTATCTTCTCCAAATTACCAAATGGTGCTTGACACTAAATTTCCCGCGGCTAAAAACAGAAGTGTTTTTCTGACATATTCCATGCGCCTGTGCCACAGTGAGGCTATGCCTCTTCTTTCGATTTGCGAAGATTCTTCTCATCCGCCGTGTTAGTGGCATGCAGCTGATCGTCTCCACATTACCAAACAATGATGCTTGACCCTAAAATTTCCCGCGGCTAAAAGCAGAAGTGTTTTTTATTTCTGACAGATTTCGAGCTAGACCATGCTATTTTGGAAGTCGATTGACTGTCCTACGTACATAAAGCAGACGACAACGCCAGTTCAGCACTGAAATGAACGGTTTTCGCATATTTCGAGACAGCTACGATGTAAAGTAAAGACGTGAAGGCCTCAAAACATGCTTACCATGTAACCATAGCACCAACCTCCCAGATGACTGCAGATACATTGCGAGAAATAACATGCTTACCATGTAACCATAGCACCAACCTCCCAGATGACTGCAGATACATTGCGAGAAATAACATGCCAACTTTATTTGGTGCGAATTATGGAACCAACGTGTCACTGTGAAATCAGGGGACGTCACTCTGGGGCTTGGGGGTTGTTCATTGTTTGGGAGCATAGAACATTCTGATGCATGTTTTTCTACCAATAATTACCTGAATATTAAAGCGAAACTGTATGCTTACGGGTACATTTAGCATAACTGTAACTCATACTGTAAGTTGCTTATTAATAAAACGGTGCAGAGGGTAATCAAATCGTAGAATGCATTGTCGACGAGTAAACCGTCAATACCTCCGACATTTACACACACAAAAGTAGATCTTACTCGACCTGTCCATAATTTATCCAAACGCCAGCAGAAAAATGTGCCTTGTCAAACGTTTTGATCTATTGTCGTTACTGACAATATCGTTATTGAAACAATCACAGTATTTGGCGCTGAGTTCAATAATTATTTTCAAGATTTGCTCTATGAATCTCTTAGCGCACTGTGATGTCTCAATAACTTAAATGATAAAACATTCTTCTATAGCGCTGTTCAGCGCAAGATAACAGTCTCATGGCGCTTTTAAAACATAAAGTAGTCCAAAAGCGCCGCTTGGTGGCACCACAGCCAGCGTCCTCTATGACGCCGTGACCTAGTAACCTCATCACATACACAAACAAATTAGGAAGTAACTCAGTAGAAATAACGCACAGGGCGTGCTCTTTCTTCTTCTTTCTTACGACATTTAATTTATCAAAGCGAAGGCGTTTGCAAAGCGAAGGCGGTCCTCCTGCGTGGTAGCATTATTTGTAACGCAGAATCTCATGGTATAACTTTAAAAGCGATATAAGGTTGTTGTTTTTCTTAGTATCATTCTTTTCACAACACGGTCGATAGACGTTTCGAGGCCGTTTAATAAATGTAATTGTTTTCGAGGAGTTAAACCTTTTTCACTATAGATTTGAGCACCGTCATCCAAGGCCATTTGAAAATGTAATTGTTTCCAAGAATATTTACCTTTTTAAAATAGAGAGAAATCTATGGATTGGGAATATGATATCTTCTTCTTCTTGTCGTTCGCCTAGGGAATATGATATGATTGTTCCTTTGGGTTGGGTCATTCCTTGTGTGTCTGATTCCGCTCTGACCGTTCTAACAGACGATGATTGGAAATAACTCGCTGTTTCTAAGAGGTGCGGCAACTCTCTAACAGGCACATTATTTTTTTTGTTTGTAAACTACACAGATATTTACGGAAATCGTCTATTGGTTAGATTCTAAGGAGAGGAGAAACTTGAGTTGAATGCTCTAAACCATTATGATTATTATATAATTGTTTTTGTACTGAATAAAATAAAAGCAAAAAAAGTGTTTTTATTACAGTGGTTGTAGTCGCTCCTAGCTGCGTGACGCCAGCCCCAGAGTCGTTTTACATTTAGTTTCTGACGTATCCTGGTCTCGGAGTCTGAAGATTCCGTGACTCAAAAGCTGTTTCTTGCTTTCTTTTCTAGAGGGGGGAATCGAGACGAGGGTCGTGGTGTATGTGTGTCTGTGTGTGCGTGTGTGTGTGCGTGTGTGTGTGTGTGTGTGTGTGTGTGTGTGTGTGTTTGTGTGTGTGTGTGCAGAGCGATTCAGAGTAAACTACTGGACCGATCTTTATGACATTTTACATGAGTTCCTAGATATGATATCCCCAGACATTTTTTTCATTTCTTGGATAAATGTCTTTGATGACGTCATATCCGGACTTTGTAAAAAGTGGAGGCGGCACGGTCACACCCTCATTTTTCAATAAAATTGATTGAAATTTTGGCCAAGCAATCTTCGACGAAGGCCGGACTTTGGTATTGCATTTCAGCTTGGAGGCTTAAAAATTAATTAATGACTGTGGTCATTAAAAAATCTGAAAATTGTAATTAAATTGTCTTTTTTATAAAACGATTCAAATTTACGTTTATCGTATTCATCATCATTTTCTGATTCCAAAAACATAGAGATATGATATGTTTGGATTAAAAACACGTTCAGAGAGTTAAAAAGAATAGAGATATAGAAAAGCGTGCTATCCTCCTCAGCCCAACCGCTCCCGCGCTTTTCTGGATTGTTAATTTCACTGCCTTTGCCACGAGCGGTGGACAGACGATGCTACGAGTGTACGGTCTAGCAGAAAAAATTAAATGCGTTCAGTTTCATTCTGTGAGTTCGACTGAGCTTGACTAAATGTTGTATTTTCGCCTTACGCAACTTGTTTCTTCCTTTGTTCTTTCTTTCTTTCGTTCTTTCTTTCTTTCCTTTTTACATTTAGTCAAGTTTTGACTAAATGTTTTAACATAGAGGGGAAATCGAAACGAGGGTCGTGGTGTATGTGTGTCTGTGTGTGTGTGTGTGTGTGGGTAGAGCGATTCGGAGTAAACTAAAGGACCGATCTGTATGAAATTTTACATGAAAGTTCCTGGGTATGATATCCCCAGACATTTTTTCATTTTTTCGATAAATGTCTTTGATGACGTCATATCCGGCTTTTTGTAAAAGTTGAGGCGGCACTGTCACACCCTCATTTTTCAATCAAATTGATTGAAATTTTGGCCAAGCAATCTTCGACGAAGGCCGGACTTCGGTATTGCATTTCAGCTTGGTGGCTTAAAAATTAATTAATGACTTTGGTCATTAAAAATCTGAAAATTGTAATTAAATTATTTTTTTATAAAACGATCCAAATTTACGTTTATCTTATTCTTCATTATTTTCTGATTCCAAAAACATATAAATATGTTATATTTGGATTAAAAACAAGCTCTGAAAATTAAAAATATAAAAATTATGATCAAAATCAAATTTCCGAAATCGATTTAAAAACAATTTCATCTTATTCCTTGTCGGTTCCTGATTCCAAAAACATATAGATATGATATGTTTGGATTAAAAACACGCTCAGAAAGTTAAAACGAAGAGAGGTATGTTGCACCACACTTTGAAGTAATCCCACACTTTGAAGTAAATTACTTCAAAGTGTGGGGATGTGCCCCACACTTTGAAGTAAACCCATTTTTTACTTCAAAGTGTGGGGGGATCTTCCCACACTTTGAAGTAAACTCAGTTTTTACTTCAAAGTGTGGGGGGATCTTCCCACACTTTGAAGTAACTTACTTCAAAGCGTGGGACTTTTGCATCGCCTGTTTGAGCCTGATGATTTTGTCCAAAAAAATGGCAAAGTCTTTTGGATGAGTGAACAGAAAAAGTGAGCGAGCCAAGAAACATAGTGATGTTTGTTATCAGGCTTTAAGCAATGTCCCATTGTTGAGTGTGACGAAAACTCGTGGTGACGATTTTAAAACATGTTGGGTCACGCATGGTCCAACCTTACATGGTCCAACCTTACATGGTCCAACCTTACATGGTCCAACCTTACATGGTCCAATCTTACATGGTCCATATATATATTATTGGACCATGTAAGATTGGACCATGTAAGATTGGACCATGTAAGATTGGATCATGTAAGGTTGGACCATGTAAGGTTGGACCATGTAAGATTGGACCATGTAAGATTGGACCATGTAGGGTTGGACCATGTAAGATTGGACCATGTAAGGCTGGACCATGTAAGGTTGGACCATGTAAGGTTGGACCATGTAAGGTTGGACCATGTAAGATTGGACCATGTAAGATTGGACCATGTAAGGTTGGACCATGTAAGGTTGGACCATGTAAGGTTGGACCATGTAAGGTTGGACCATGTAAGGTTGGACCATGTTATATTGGACCATGTAAGATTGGACCATGTAAGGTTGGACCATGTAAGGTTGGACCATGCAAGGTTGGACCATGCAAGGTTGGACCATGTAAGATTGGACCATGTAAGATTGGACCATGTAAGGTTGGACCATGTAAGATTGGACCATGTAAGATTGGACCATGTAAGGTTGGACCATGTAAGATTGGACCATGTAAGATTGGACCATGTAAGGTCGGACCATGTAAGGTTGGACCATGTAAGATTGGACCATGTAAGATTGGACCATGCGTGACCCAACATGTTTTAAAATCGTCTGACGTCATCACGAGTTTTCGTCACACTCAACAATGGGACATTGCTTAAAGCCTGATAACAAACATCATTATGTTTCTTGGCTCGCTCACTTTTTCTGTTCACTCATCCAAAAGACTTTGCCATTTTTTTGGACAAAATCATCAGGCTCAAACAGGCGATGCAAAAGTCCCACGCTTTGAAGTAAGTTACTTCAAAGTGTGGGAAGATTCCCCCACACTTTGAAGTACAAACTGAGTTTACTTCAAAGTGTGGGAAGATCCCCCCACACTTTGAAGTAAAAAATGGGTTTACTTCAAAGTGTGGGGCACATCCCCACACTTTGAAGTAATTTACTTCAAAGTGTGGGATAACTTCAAAGTGTGGTGCAACAAAGCGTGCTATGCAGCACAGCGCAACCACTACCGCGCTAAAGAGGCTCGTCAATTTCACTGCCTTTTGCACGAGCGGCGGACTACGGTCATTGGGAAAATAATAAAATGCAGTGCGTTCAGTTTTATTCTGTGAATTCCACAGCTTGACTAAATGTAGTAATTTCGCCTTACGCGACTTGTTCGATCTTTCTTTCTTTCGTTCTTTCCATCTTTCTTTCTTTCTTTCTTTCTTTCTTTTTAACGTGGAGGGGGGAATCGAAACGAGGGTCGTGGTGTATGTGCGTGTGTCTGTGTGTCTGTGTGTGTCTGTGTGTGTGTAGAGCGATTCAGACTAAACTACTGGACCGATCTTTATGAAATTTGACATGAGAGTTCCTGGGTATGAAATCCCCGAACGGTTTTTTCATTTTTTTGATAAATGTCTTTGATGACGTCATATCCGGCTTTTCGTGAAAGTTGAGGCGGCACTGTCACGCCCTCATTTTTCAACCAAATTGGTTGAAATTTTGGTCAAATAATCTTCGACGAAGCCCGGACTTCGGTATTGCATTTCAGCTTGGTGGCTTAAAAATTAATTAATGACTTTGGTCATTAAAAATCTGAAAATTGTAAAAAAAAATAAAAATTTATAAAACGATCCAAATATACGTTCATCTTATTCTCCATCATTTTCTGATTCCAAAAACATATAAATATGTTATATTTGGATTAAAAACAAGCTCTGAAAATTAAATATATAAAAATTATTATCAAAAATAAATTGTCGAAATCAATTTAAAAACACTTTCATCTTATTCCTTGTCGGTTCCTGATTCCAAAAACATATAGATATGATATGTTTGGATTAAAAACACGCTCAGAAAGTTAAAACAAAGAGAGGTACAGAAAAGCGTGCTATCCTTCTTAGCGCAACTACTACCCCGCTCTTCTTGTCAATTTCACTGCCTTTGCCATGAGCGGTAGACTGACGATGCTACGAGTATACGGTCTTGCTGAAAAATGGCATTGCGTTCAGTTTCATTCTGTGAGTTCGACAGCTACTTGACTAAATGTTGTAATTTCGCCTTACGCGACTTGTTTTTTGTTACATTTAGTCAAGTTTTGACTAAATGTTTTAACGTAGAGGGGGGAATCGAGACGAGGGTCGTGGTGTATGTGTGTGTGTGTGTGTGTGTGTGTATGTGTGTCTGTCTGTGTGTGTGTGTGTGTAGAGCGATTCAGACCAAACTACTGGACCGATCTTTATGAAATTTGACGTGAGAGTTCCTGGGAATGATATCCCCGGACGTTTTTTTCTTTTTTTCGATAAATATCTTTGATGACGTCATATCCGGCTTTTTGTAAAAGTTGAGGCGGCACTGTCACACCCTCATTTTTCAATCAAATTGATTGAAATTTTGGCCCAGCAATCTTCGACAAAGGCCGGACTTCGGTATTGCATTTCAGCTTGGTGGCTTAAAAATTAATTTATGACTTTGACTTACTTGACTTATTCCTGTAGACTCCCTGTGGAGCATAGGGCCGCAACAACTCTTGAGAGGAACCTTCCTGACTGGGCTGTTGTTGGTTTGTTTTTGTTGCGGTTTCTGTAGCAAGTTGGTTTTTTGGCGGGGTGGAGTTGCTAACCCCACGCCCAACCCTCCTCCTTTATCCGGGCTTGGGACCGGCTGAAAGACCTTTAGGGTGCATCCAGGCGGAGTTATTTATGACTTTGGTCATTAAAAATCTGAAAATTGTAAAAAAAAACAAATTGTTTTTAAAACGATCCAAATTTACGTTTATCTTATTCTTCATCATTTTTTGATTCCAAAAACATATAAATATGTTATATTTGGATTAAAAACAAGCTCTGAAAATTAAAAATACAAAAATTATTATTAAAATAAAATTTCCGAAATCGATTTAAAAACAATTTCATCTTATTCCTTGTCGGTTCCTGATTCCAAAAACATATAGATGTGATATGTTTGGATTAAAAACACGCTCAGAAAGTTAAAAAGAATAGAGATAAAGAAAAGCGTGCTATCCTTCTCAGCGCAACTACTACCCCGCTCTTCTTGTCAATTTCACTGCCATTGCATCGAGCGGTGGACTGACGATGCTACGAGTATACGCTCTTGCTGTAAAAATGCAGTGAGTTCAGTTTCATTCTGTTAGTTCGACAGCTTGACTAAATGTAGTAATTTCGCCTTACGCGACTTTTTTCCTTCTCAGTTCTGTCTCAGTTTCGTTCTTGCTTTGACTCCAAAAGAAGTGTGATTGTATGTGCTCTGCCAATCCCGTTTTACTGTTGTAGATTGTGACTTTACGCAAAATGTGTTTGTATTTACAATACAAGGTACGTCCATCTAATCCTGAGCGTCGTTTCTCTCACGCTGTTGGGTCAGTGGAGAACGGGCCGTGTTACCAAAGCTTCTACACTCTTTGGTGTTACTGCTATGATTGTGTCGTTTTCATTGGTTGTCTATTACTTTTAATGATTGTTGGGTTTTCTTCCCCTGGACATAACTTGTTCTTGTATTGTTTTTTTCCCCTTGCTATTTGTTTATTTCACAGTGCAAACGTTTATGAATGTGAGAACTTATTAAGGCATAGTAGCTACCTCATGATGGGATGGGGCAGGATGGCCTCGTGACGTCACAGAGACTGGTTGTAGGCGGGCCATGATGTCCCCAATTTATGTTCCGTCCGATCCTCCACTCCTCCTCCACCCCCGTCCCTCCGCCGTCGCCGCCAATACTGCAACCACAAGCACACCGCAGACGGCGCGGCAGCCGCTAAAACGTCCGGCTGAGGGCTGCAGCATCCCGCGCGGAGATATAGGTGGTTGTTGCGGCGCCGCCAATGGTATGAGAGGGAGCGAGGGTGGTCGGCGGGACAACACTGGCAACCGAACTTTTCAGTCTCGCATAGATCTCTCAACACGGGGACTGTAACGGCAGATATTGCGCTGCTTCAGTAACCGCTCAGCTGTCTGGTTGGCTGTTGCTCTCGACTGGAATGTTGTGTAAATACTGCTGTTCAATTTA
>NC_090246.1:6158368-6179393 GCF_037325665.1 Littorina saxatilis | reverse complement strand
CTCTCTGTCTCTGTCTCTGTCTATTTGTCTCTGTCTCTCTGTCTCTCTCTCTCTCTCTCTCTCTCTCTCTCTCTCTCTCTCTCTCTCTCTCTCTCTCTCTCTCTCTCTCTCTCTCCCTCTCTCTCTCTCTCTGTGTTAAAAACCACTTAATGTCTGAGTAGTTTAACGCCTTTTGATTTACCACACTTAGTATTACGTCAAAGATATGCTGTGCATTGTATATTCTGAACATATTTTTGCTGTACTATTGCTACATGTTCGATTGCTACCAGCTTGTATTTATAATTACCTGCATAGTATGCGTGTGATTTTATGAATAACCACATATGTATGCTCTTCATGCCTCATCTTCATCATCATCATCATCATCATTATCATCATCATCATCATCGTCATCATCATCATCATCGTCATCTTTATTATCACGTGCTGAAGTTTTCCGACCTCCTTTTGTTGGTTAACTTTTTAACTTTTTAATTTTTAATTTTTTAATTATATAATTGTGTGTCTATGCGTCCCAATGACAGATTGTAAGAAAAGGCGTAGCCTTAAATCTTAATCCTTGTTAAATAAAGTTCAATTCAATTCTCTCTCTCTCTCTCTCTCTCTCTCTCTCTCTCTCTCTCTCTCTCTCTCTCTCTCTCTCTCTCTCTCTCTCTCTCTCTCTCTCTCTCTCTCTCTCTCTCTCTCTCTCTCTCTCTCTCTCTCTCTCTCTCTCTCTCTCTCTCTCTCTCTGAGCGCGCGAGTGTATACAGTGATGTGCATATGTCCGTGTTTGTGTGTACACGGTTGTATATATCGAATTACATACTTTTATTATTCCGCATCGTATGATTATATTATGACTTATGGCTGCCAGAAACATCTGCCCCTTTTCATCACGCTCGTTTCATAAAACTTCACAAGGCTGGCTGTTCTTTTTGTGTGAGCTTGCTAGGCGATACTCCGTCATTTTCTTTTACACGTTCTATTTTTTTTATTTTTAATGGGCATTTTTGCTTAGCAACTCGTTTAACAACAACAACAACAACAAACAACAACAAACAATATAACTAATACAAACAGAAAAAAAACTACAAAAGCAATGTGGATGGTGTTGGGGTGGTGTTTCTTGTAGAATAAACTAATTTCCGGTGTGTTTTTTGTCTTTGTTAGATTTTGTTAGAAATGTTTCTCCTGTTTTGATGTTTTTCTCTCTGAAGCTTGCAAGTTTTGTTTGGATGGTGTTTGTTTGTCCCTGGGTAGACTAGTGTGTCACGTAGCTTTAATTGATTTTTGTTGCATTTTCCGTCTTTGTTGAAATTGTTCTTGTCAGAAAAGAATCTGCTTATTTTCAGTTTTTCTTTTTGAAATTTTCAGTTTTCAGTTTCGTGCAAAAAAAAAGTTTTGTTAGGCTGTTCCCGACAGTATGGAGTTCTCCCTCCCTCAAAGTCAAAACGAACGTCGCCCGACACAAAGGCTGACAATGAACACGTTGACTCGTTTGTTCTCTGGTTCTGTTTCTGTCTCTGTCTGTATATGTCTTTCTGTATGTCTGTCTGTCTGTCTGTCTCTCTATTCTTTCTCTCTCTCTCTCCTCTATGTCTTTATTACCTAAATCTCCCCTCTCCCTCGCTCTCCCCCATATCCCCCTCTCTCTCTCTTCTCTCCCCCCCCCCCCCCCTCTCTCTCTCTCTCTCTCTCTCTCTTTCTCTCTCTATCTCTCTCATTCTCTCTCTCTCTATCATTCTCTCTCTCTCTCTCTCTCTCTCTCTCTCTCTCTCTCTCTCTCTCTCTCTCTCTCTCTCTCTCTCTCTCTCTCTCTCTATCTCTCTCTCTCTCTCAAGTATACGTACAGAGAGAAGTGAAACACGAGCCGCCAAACCATAGCTTTGATGAAAGAGTTACCTATGTACTGTTAAATGATATGCCTTAGCTGTGAGAAAAGTACAATACTCGACGATGGACCATGACTATGAAGTTTCGTTTTGGCGAAATAAGAAGTTTACATCTATATATATATTCAAGCACCAATGGACCGTTGCCATGTAAGGTTAATATTTGAAGTATGTTCCACACCCTGCGGCACAGGCGACTTTGATTCATTCTGTCATGCCTATTTAGGGACTTGAAGTGGGGCCCAAGGACATGGTTAGGTGATTCTATAATCGCAAAGCGACAAATACTTCCGCAGAATATAACATGCTATTTAAAAATTGCGAACAACAAATTCTGCCTCAGGATGTAATTATGTTATTCTAAAATGAGAACTTCTCCCGTCCAATATATACTCATGTGACTAAAACATCGCAAATGTTCTGACGTGGCATGTGTTTCTTAAATTGCGAAAGACAACTCTTAGCCGGAGGATATAAATTTATAAATCGAAGGCAGCAAGCAGTGTAAACGAGCTTCCGAAACGTTCAGTGACTCGAAGACACCACTCATGCTTGTGTTTCAATTTTCCTGACGGTCTTTCTGAAACGTCTCTTATGATGATCACTTTCTCATTATCCTTTTAACTAAAAGCATACACATACATGTTTGTTGTGTTTTTCCACTGGCCTTAACATTGAGCAAAGGAACACGAAGCCGAGTGATAGGTGTCTTCATTTATATTACAAAATGGTGTGCTAGTTTTGACCGAGCAGACTCTTGTGAGCGTGTTAGCCGTGTTGGCACATGCAGCAGTTTTTTTTTAACGTTTTTTCTTTTTAAAGTGTTTTGTTTGTTTAAGCTTGTATAAGTAATCTGTCAGCATCATGAGCTATCCGTGGGACGCATTGCTACTTCCGGGCATCAGATTCATTAGTGGAGGACATCTGATAATACTACAACATTTTGCGGGCTCTGGGCTACCGCCGTGCATGTCGGACGGACACCGGACACTGAACGAAACGGGCCGCGAGCTCTGGTCTTTCACACACACACACAAACGCACGCACGCACGCACGCACGCACGCACATGTATGTAACATGACAAGACTGGACCCTCATCTCAAGCCCTCATCCCCAGCCTCTTATCTGACGACTGCTGTGTTAAATTCTCACGCTAATCTGGAGGGCGCTTTCAATTATATTCCTTTCCTCTGAAGTATTGAGCCAAGATGTGGCAGGTTGCAAGTTATGGAGCGAGCAGTATGGGGTGTAGTTGGTGTAATATGTGTGTCTGTAGTTAATACAGGTTAATGTGTTTCTATGTTAATTAGCTTCTTGGCCTTTCTGAGCCTCCTCAAAGTAAGTTTGCCTCAATGCAGGTGCAAATATTTAACACCACTAGCATAGATCCAAGAACAGATAGACTGCATGCTGACGTTTCAAAATTCAGAATCAAAACACGAAAAGAAATACGACAGGCGATACATTTTTTTCTCCTCAAAATGACGTGATGTGTCACGTGGTTCGGTTTTGGCGTGCTCATACAACCGTACCAACTGCATGCTATACAACAAGGGCTAAATTACAACCCAGATGTCGTCCTGTAATTCATCTTATGCCTGTTAGCAATTGTGCGACTCCCGGTCAGTTCGTGATGCACACATGTTATGTATAAAATATAAAGGAAAAAAACAAAACTGCTGCAATTACAGTGTATGATTGATATGGTGCGCCAAATTGATATTACTATCGTTAACTGTTATATAGGGTTTTGAAACTATCGTTAACTGTTATACAGAGTTTTGAAACTATCGTTAACTGTTATGTAGAGTTTCGAAACTATCGTTATCTGTTAGATAGAGTTTCAGAAACTCTATATAACAGCTAACGATAGTTTTATCAAAAGCGCGTCGGTATCGTTCCCAAATGGGAAAACCCTGAAACTGCCATTGCAAAACTGTCTTTTTGCTACGAAATGTACATTTTAACTAGAAACACAATTTAAAAAACTACGTTAGTTATTGACCGTTCTTCTGTTGTCGTCTTCTCAAATCATTGTTGAGTTTGTTTAATATTAGCTTTATCATATCATTACTTTCGGCCGTACCGTTTTCCACGTGTGCGGTTTGAAGACGCGGAATATTCGCGGAAAAGACCATGACAGACGCACGGCTACACAAAACAGTGGGTTTTTTTTTCAAAACAAACACAAAACAACGTGACATTCCCCACGACGCGTTTTGGAAAACACTGCATGCTTTCGCATCGTGTTTTGGGTACTGACACTGACCGTTGCACACTGCATGCATGCCAGCCGTATGTGTACAAACTGACTCGCACACAGCGCGGTAGCTAGAACGGGTCAAGCTGACACTGACAAATATTTCTGTGAAAACAGGAAGCGTGCTAGCTGTAACGAAGATTTGATTACTTGATTAAACGAAGCAGCGAAATGATGGACTTATCAGACGACAGTTAGTTGAATATGATCTACTAAATGTTGTAGTAATTTAGTGCAAATTCGCTCGAACGAAACGTTCAGCAGCCATTTTGCCGGCATCGAAACATCCGACCACGCCATCGCTATTTTTAGAAACTCTATATAACAGTTAACGATAGTAATATCACTTGCGCGCACCATGCCGCCGTTTTGCGAAACCCTCGTTATCTGTTATTCATAGTTTTAGCAATAGCGCGCACAAACGCGCCCTTGATATAACTCTAAATAACAGTTAACGATAGTTTCGAAACTCTATTTAACAGTTAACGATAGTTTCGAAACTCTTTATAACAGATAACGATAGTTTCGAAACTCTATATAACAGTTAACGATAGTTTCAAAACCCTTTATAACTGTTAACGATAGTAATATCAATTTGGCGCACCATATGATTTACGCCGGCTGACAAGGATGAGGACTCGTGCAAGGAGAAAGAACGCAAGGTCTCGGATGTTAAAGATACCATCCTTCGCGTGTATAGCAGAGGCAGTATACCAAAGAACGGTAAAACCAGTTTGAAGACGAAATACCGGTTTGCGTTCACCGTACTGGTTTGAACCGGTATTCGTTGTGCATGTCCGCAGCGATCGACGGAAACAACCGAATACAATCAGAGCAACGAATGTGACATGTGAGCGTAGTTGTTCTACTGCGGGGGCATTTTGACAGACGAGAGGACATCTGTGAAGGCAGAACATGAGAACTGCATCATTGGTGTTAAGAAAACCGTAAACAAAATGAAAAAAAATCAAAAAAATCTGGTACGGTGCTATGTACGGCTTCAATGCATTGACGGAAAAGTACCTAGCTGTAGTGCGAGCGATCACGTGCACCACCGCAGACCTTGCAAGGCTTTCATAGCATAAGAGCTTCCTTCCACGTGCACACATACACCATCTACTTCCGGTGCAGACTTGTGTGGTTTTTTTGTGGGTCATTTTAATCAAAACAACAAGACGGGTAAGTTATTGGAACGTTTACCTTTTTAAAGTAATTGGTTTTTGTAATTGACTTGATTAATTAACACCAGTGTCGATGGGCAAAGTAAACTGGGCGACAAACAAACGTCCCTTCTCTACGCGTGCGCATATCAAGCAGACAGTGTACGGGAATTGAGGCTATCAGCCTATGTGTCCACGTCAAATGGGAGTCGGGTATTGAGGCTATGACTGTGTCCACGTCAAATGGGAGTCGGGTATTGAGGCTATGTGTCCACGTCAAATGGGAGTCGGGTATTGAGGCTATGTGTCCACGTCAAATGGGAGTCGGGTATTGAGGCTGTGTGTCCACGTCAAATGGGAGTCGGGTATTGAGGCTATGACTGTGTCCACGTCAAATGGGAGTCGGGTATTGAGGCTATGTGTCCACGTCAAATGGGAGTCGGGTATTGAGGCTATGACTGTGTCCACGTCAAATTGGAGTCGGGTATTGAGGCTATGTGTCCACGTCAAATGGGAGTCGGGTATTGAGGCTATGTGTCCACGTCAAATGGGAGTCGGGTATTGAGGCTGTGTGTCCACGTCAAATGGGAGTCGGGTATTGAGGCTATGTGTCCACGTCAAATGGGAGTCGAGTATTGAGGCTATGTGTCCACGTCAAATGGGAGTCGGGTATTGAGGCTATGTGTCCACGTCAAATGGGAGTCGGGTATTGAGGCTATGTGTCCACGTCAAATGGGAGTCGGGTATTGAGGCTATGTGTCCACGTCAAATGGGAGTCAGGGCTGAGGTGCATGAAGCGAAAGTGGGTGCCACCCAAACGGGAGAGAACAAACCGCGGCGTCTGATTCGTTGAAATGACAACAAATCTCAATTTTAACCAATCCAACACAGCGGTGGCTCCCGACCGGTTGGTAACTATCTCGTGCCCCTCAGCCCTCTTCTCTCTCTATTATTCCACTCAACCTCCGTTCAGAATTGTCTCTCTCTATTATTCCACTCAACCTCCGTTCAGAATTGTCTCTCTCTATTATTCCACTCAACCTCCGTTCAGAATTGATCGTTTTACATTGTAGAGTTAGGTATTTCTAGGGGTGTCAGTACGTCCAGGACTGATGCAACTCGTAACATGTTAACGCCAATCTGGTGAAGGTTGTGAACTGTGTGCGCTATGTGCAGCATTCTAGGGCACACTGGGGCACACTAGGGCACACTGGGGCACACATGATCAATGCAAAGTGCCATGGAAGGTGTGAATGATTCATGTCCTTCCGCATAAAAAATACAGCTCGAAATAGTCCGTCAGTGAGTGGCACAATTCCGACAGTTTGGTATTGGCTGTATATTTGCTCTGATTGTATTCGGTTTATAAGGAATATTGTAACAATCAGTGGTATTTATTAAACGCCCCACATGATGTGCTTGGCAAATTAAAAAACAAAATTTAAATTGGCTCACGTAAGTGTAGCTAAACTTTGTCTGTCTGTGCGTGCGTGCGTGCGTATGTATGTATGTATGTATGTATGTCTGTGGTAGAAACTTTAACATTTGACTAAACACCGAAATACTCATTTCACCTGGTTATTTTTCAAGCACCATCTTCAAAATATTGAAGCAATGATCAACATTGTGTCGGCATGTGTGTAGTTAAAGCGTGTATCCAAAGAAAACGGGTGGTGGGGGGTTTTGAAGGGGTACAAGCAGCTGACTGGTTTATGTCGTGTGTGGTAAGTAGACCAGGTCAGGTGTCAAGACCAGGTCAGGGGTCGCGCGATGGATTGTGGTATAGATTCACTTCTCCAGTTCTCACCTCTGCATTCGCCGATTCGGGGAAGACGATTTCATGTTGTTCGGTTTCTAAGCTCCAGAAAAGTAAATAAAGAAGATACCAAAGGGAGATTTCCTACAATTTGATCTGCACAGCGTTTTTCCAATGTCCACGCGAGGAAGAGCTGTCGAAAGCGCAGTGTCGATCTGGCAGCCGTATCCCGGTAAGTACAGAGACAGATCTAGTGTCTCCCACTCTGATAACGTGTCACCTACTGTTAATCCGTTTTGTTTTAATTTCTTTTTATTTCAGCAGACACGGATGTCAAACACAGTGCTAGGCAGTCACCTCTAGTGAAATGAGTTGATCTAAAGTGCCTGTAATGTTTGGATGTCTTTAATTGTTCGTGGTTCGATTTATGTGAATTTCAAGACTTGCAGTAGAGTCTCAAGTTAAGTTTACTCTGCCCGAAAAAAACTGTCCATCATTTACTTGAACATGCAGATATAAGGAAACGGAATGAATCTGTTCTCAAAGTCAAAATGATCACGATTTTTTCCTCAGATTCAAAACATGCACTGTCATGGTTTTGTCTGTACAATTTAGTAAGTCTTACCTTGCAACAACTTCCTTGAACTTGAAAGACAGTTTTTGAATGCTAGATCTGTATCGCGTTTCATTCCAGACTCGATCCTCTCTTTGATTGTACTGTTTGCTGTTTACGCACTATCATGATTCGCTATGTAACGTTTGGTAAGCTTACCTTGCAACAGCTTTCTTGTCTTTGTTGGCATTTTCTTTCAAGGCAGTACAACGTAAGATTAGATTCTTTCGGACAGAAGGTAGAATGTGAGTTTTGAGACAACGACAGTCGTCCAAAGAAAGCTTGCTGTGGCATTTGTTTGTAAATAATGGTACATGTGTCACAGTGATTCTGTATTTTTCTGCGGTTGATGTGGTTTCTTTTTTCCTCTCTTGTTTTTTTCCTCCTGAGTTGATCGTTATCATTTAAACAAGACCCTCAGAGAGTACCTCCGTTGCTCCTTAAAATGGACTGTGAATAGTGTGTTGGCTGTGTTGACCGTCAGAATTATTTTAAGAACCAGGCTGCTGCAGTCAGTTGACATGTTTCGCATATTGTAGGGTTACCATGCTGCATAGGTAAAGTGGCTTGTATAACCTGACTATTCTGTTTCAAAACACTGTTTATATTTGTGTAGGTTGTAGTCATCATAACTAATCGCATTTTGCCATTTGTTTCAGAAAGGAGGTTAACCTACAAGATCGACGCTATGTCAGATATGCCTCAGCCACATGAAGACTTCCGAATTTAGATCCACTCGGCATGGTGACAAGTCTTGATGAAAAGTATAGGACTGAGGACAGCAGTGGAAAAAGTGGCCACATGGCAGGTACCTATTGCTTAGTGTCTGCAGTGCAAAAGACAGATAAGCTGATGGTAGATTTGCAAATGAACACAGTGCCCTATATACTGCTGATTTACGATGGGCAAGCAACAATTATGCTGATGCAGTTTAAATGTGTGTCTGTGTGTACGTGCGTGCTTGTGCGGTTTTGTCACGGTATGTGTGTGTGTGTGTGTGTGTGTGAGTGTGAGTGAGTGTGTGTGTGTGTGTGTGTGTGCGCGTGCGTGCGTGCGTGAGTGTGTGTGTGTGTGTGTGTGTGTGTGTGTGTGTGTGTGTGTGTGTGTGTGTGTGTGTGTGTGTGTGTGAGGATTGCACAAGATCTCCTTCAAGGACAACTGCACCAACAACAAATACACAGTCATTTTATCTGTTTGCCTTCTTTTGAAAATTATACATGGAGTTGATATGATGCGTTAGTTTTAACTGTGTGTGTGTGTGTGTGTGTGTGTGTGTGTGTGTGTGTGTGTGTGTGTGTGTGTGTGTGTGTGTGTGTGACGGAGTGAGTGAGTTTGTGTTACTGTGTTTGTTGATTTCTTATGGGAACCTTGAAGGCTTCGCCTCTTGTTTTTTATTCTGGGAGTTCAAACCTAATTCCTACATTCTGTCCTTATTTACAACTCGCCGAAAAAACACTACAGCAACAACATGTGTCAGGCTCTTGTCGCGAGGGAGTAGGAGGGTAGGGAATGTGTGTGTGTGGGGGGGGGGGGGGGGCGCAGGGGTAATAAAGAGCAGGAATTTATTTATTGGAGAGCAGATTGTCCATTCACATGCTGGCTCAGCACTATTTCCGCCAATAAGATAATAAAGCCTTACTGCAATATGCTGTATGGTTACTGTCAATCGTCATGTGACACCTGGCACGACGTACGCTGGTCATAACAGTTGCAATGAAGACGATTGGTTAGGGAAGGAATAACAACCATGTCAATGAACAGATTTAGCCTCGGGTTCCTTCACCCGGAATGACAACTGTTACAACAAGTGTGTGTGTGTGTGTGTGTGTGTGTGTGTGTGTGTGTGTGTGTGTGTGTGTGTGTATGTGTATGTGTGTATGTGTATGTGTATGTGTGTGTGTGTGTGCGTGGTGTGTGTGTGTTCATGTTGGGGTCCAGGGGTGCGTGCATACATTTCAAGCACAAAAAGCTGACTCGGTGATAAGCCCTGAGATAAGAGAATCAAAGAAGAAAGGCAAGATGTGACGGGTGTGGTCACTGGAGCGTGCAACAGGCAGGTACATATCGCCAGGTGGGAGGAAGCAGCGCACACCTGGCTGATAGGTAAGAGAGATTACAGGTACATGTGCACGCAACAGCAAGGTGAGAGAGTTACACGAGAGAGCGATGACCGATTGGAAACCATGAACACCTTCACCTTCCCCACCAGTATGGAGTGCTCTGACTCTTCTCTTGCCTGTGTCACCTTTCTCAATAATAATTGTCAGATCAGTGCGGCCTCCTGTCCGGTGTGACGTTTTCATCTTTCGCCGTGTTGATATTTCGCTTCTCGGCCTCGTTGATCTAGTATAAACTCTACACTGAACAAAAAAAAACACCCTTCGATAGTACTGATGAGCGACCTTGTGTACCTTACATTCATGGGGCCAAATTTGTCCAACCAATTTGTTTTATTTAACTTAGAAATTTGATTCATCCTAAAATGTTTTCCTTCTTACTCAAGGGACGTAACCACTCAGTACACGTTTTCGAAGAATTCGATTTTGGGGGTGAAATCTATTAAATTTTACCACCAATTTTCTTCACATGCAAGAAACTGACATGCTTTTCGTCCATAAATAATTTCACTTCTTAATTTTACCAGGAAACAACATTTCAGTCTTGAGTATATGTCGAGGGGGAAATATGTACACAGGCGAAAGATGAAATCGTGACACCGGATCCCCACAGTTATCGCAGTCTGGGAACTCGGCAGTGGGGACCTTGCCATGGGGCCCTGAAGCTTACGGCGTGGACTTAGAGGATAACAGCGAGCAGTGCATATCACACGGCGAAACATTTGAGTCATCCTGAGTCATAATGAGTTCTGGTGGAACCACATACATAAGTATGGGTTGTGCTTGGTGCCCAGCACACTCTGTGCATTCGCTTTGTACGCTGTGACATTGTGGTGGATGGAAGCTGAACGTACGTTGTCGTACCGTTCATGGCGTTATTGATTACACTTTATAACTCTTTATGGGCCTAAAGCCTATCCTTTTGTTATTGATTACACTTTATCCCTCTTTATGGGCCTAAAGCCTATCCTTTTGTTATTGATTACACTTTATCCCTCTTTATGGGCCTAAAGCCTATCCTTTTGTTATTGATTACACTTTATCCCTCTTTATGGGCCTAAAGCCTATCCTTTTGTTATTGATTACACTTTATCCCTCTTTATGGGCCTAAAGCCTATCCTTTTGTTATTGATTACACTTTATCCCTCTTTATGGGCCTAAAGCCTATCCTTTTGTTATTGATTACACTTTATCACTCTGTATGGGCCTAAAGCCGAAAATAACACCTTGAAACCTTGTCATTTGAAAGGCAAATGCAAATTCGTTCTCTACGCACAGTGTATACTAATCATTGGATACGAATTTAGCCAAAGCTTTCTTCCAAGGATCCGGCATTCACACAGCCGAGTGATGTGCAAGCATCCTTCTTTGAAAGCTAAGGGAAGTTGGGGAGAGGGGGGGGGGGGACGACCGAGGTTTCAATTACTGTGCTGTAGACTCGGATGATGTACGGTCCGTTTGTCTTCAATCGGTAGTATACTGTTAGTGTTGCTTGTCATCCTACATCTGTTACCGTTACGGCTTTTTGCTTTGGGCCCAGATGTAGTTACCTCTCTTGGTTTTCAAACAGTATAATGTACTTTTACTTTCGGTTGTCATCTTGCATCAGTAAGCACAACGACTTATATTCATATGTATAAAAGAGAAAATAATGGTCACATCTCAACGGAATTAATTGTGGTAGCGTGAAGTGGATCACATTTCTTACAGCTTTCTTGACACTGGTCTAGAACATGCCTCTTTTCTCTACAGTTTCTCGCTTGCCTGACTTTGTGTTGTGTCTGTATTTGAACAATCTCTCCCTTTTCGCAGCCCTTCTGAATGGAGTCGTTAGTTGTGAGGATGAAGTATTAATTCACAGTGAGGCGTCAGGCTATTATCACAACGTTGTCACACAACACGCCATGTTACGACAGGCGTCGCAGAAGACAAAGGGTGGTAGTTACCTCCCCTACATCAGGGCGGCCGTGGTTAGCTCCCTTGCCTGACGCCATGACATGACAACAGCGTCGTGCCAACAACATATGCACGCCCTCGCACACGTGTTTGTGTAAGCAGAGCTCGTAAAGATGAATGATACTGTTTCTATCTCTGCATTTCTTACAGACGAAAAACACTGTCCCCATTTCTGAATTCCATAAGGATAACTCGGGATGCAAATGTTAGATAATGAACGACCTTGACCTTGGCATGTCTTGAAAGTTCCTTCTTTGTCACTTTATCCGACTAGCGTTTGATGTTAAACGTCTGAGACGAAAAACCGAGGTCCCTTCGTGTACACTACATTGGGGTGTGCACGTTAAAGATCCCACGATTGACAAAAGGGTCTTTCCTGGCAAAATTGTATAGGCATAGATAAAAAATGTCCATCAAATACCCGTGTGACTTGGAATAAAGGCCGTGAAAGGTGAATGCTCGCCCTAATAGGCTTGAGGTTTGCTGGTCGATGTGAATGCGTGATATATTGTGTACAAAATTCCATCTCACACAGCATTAATAGGTAACATGCGCCTTGAGTCGCCTTGTGTGGTGAGATATGTGCGCGATATAAATTCTCGTAAATAAAATAAATAAATAAAATAAATAAAGATGACATCCACTGCCCACGCAGCTCTCTGTGACTGTGGGCCAAGTGATAATGTCAACAGCCAGTGTGTCCTTAGCAAATGTTAGCAAAGAACCCTTATATTGCCATTCTGTCTGTTTATTGCGCTTAGTAATGACGTTTTATGATATCATACATTCGATTTGCACGTTGGAAAACGGATCTCGGAAGTAATCAGCCCCTGAGGTACGAGATTGTGTTGATGATGACGTAATCAAAGGACGGCGACGACGACGACGATGATTGATGATGATGATGATGATGATGATGATGATGATGATGATGATGATGGTGATGATGATGATGATGATGATGATGATGATGATGATGATGATGATGATGATGATGATGATGATGATGATGATGATGATGATGATGATGATGATGATGATGATGTGGACAACCGTGTCTATGTCAGAATATAATATAGTCAAAAGGCATTTGTATGTAATTTTCTAGAAAACTGTAAACACCACCATAAGCATTATGCTTGTTGTTGTTTACTCAATATGCGTTTTTTGTAAATAATGCACAAACGTTGAATAAAACAGTTTAAACCAAAGGCATTTGCATTGGTACGTATTTTTAAGAGCAAACTTTCTCTCTCTCCTCACCCCCCCCCCCCCCCCCCGGCCCTGTACCCCAATCCAGCACCCCCCTCCCTCCCTGTACCCCGATCCAGCACCCACCCCCCCCCCCCTCCCTGTACCCCGATCCAGCACCCCTCTGTCGTCTCCTTTAAAAAAAATAACACAATTTTGTCTGGCAACTAACTTAATTAGGTTTCGTAAAAAGAAACCGCAGTTCAAGTTGCGCTTGGTGTCATTTCAATGTTTTAAGCAAGCTCAGGCCGAAAATAAAACGAAAGCCGTTGTTGTGTGAACGTTAGAAATGTCGTTGAGTGCTTTGACACGCAGACATTCACATAATTATCATGCCTGTGGGCTGTGTTTAAACAAGGGTATGCCTCAGTAAAGTTCTTCTCATTGCATGATGGCGTTTACAGAAAAAGACTCTGTCTCCGTCATTGCACAGGGGCGGCACCTAGTTTTGTCATAGTGAGAGAGTGTGTGTACGCAGTTCGGTGAGCACTCTGTTTGGTTGTTGTGTTGGAATGCATTATGTATTGACTGTGCTCAAGCCAAGCGACATTCCTGTGTACTGCACGTGCTTGTAATAACATCTTATGTCTTATCTTATGGTAAGTGGCAGGACTGATTTGGGACAAAGAACTGCCCATGAAAGATTGACAGAGCAGAGGGGGCGGGCACGGTATGAGGGTGATGCGTGGCGTGTTTTGGCATCGCTCGGCCAGACACAGCCGCGGCGTCCTGTAAATAATACATCTACTGGCTGCCTGCTCACAGCGCCACGATTACCGGCCCCGGAATTAGCTCCCTTGCTTTGACACAAATCAATGGAGTAATCTGAGGTAGACATCTTGCGCTGCTCGCGGTGACGTCAACCGCCGGAACCTTGGTGCACAAGTGTGGCGGAACATGGCTAGCCGAGACCAAACGGTCTGCTAAAATCAGTCTTTGTCGTTGAGTTTTAATTCGGGTTTTGACATTTAAAAAAGTATGTGCTTTCGTTTCTACTGTGTGCCTTCTCCAGTTTTAAACACAGGTTTTAGACACAGGTTTTAGACCGGTCTGTCGGACCTTCTTTTGGGCTGGGGTGGGGGGGGGGGGGGGGGGGGGGGGGGGGTCGGTCGGGGAACGATGTTCTATTCCACGGAATTTCTTCGTCCAATCTGCTATGATTTTTCAGTGACAGAAAGCTCTTTTTTGTCGTTGTTGCAATCGGATCATTATATTAGTATGTCAGTGTACCGTATAATCCCTAGCAAACGCCCACCCTCCCTCCGCACAGATTTCGGGTACAAGTAGGGGGTGGGCGTTTGCTAGGTATACACCCCTTTGCAAGATAAAGTGTCATCACATTTTCACGAGAGAAAAAAAGTGATACAACATGTGATTTATGCAATTTTAATGAAAAATAAACACACCCGTTTACCCAAAGAAAGATCAACGTTCTGTGATAGAAAAAAAAGAAGAAGAAAAAACCGGCGAACCATCGAACAGTGTGCACAAATCGTAGATAAAGGAGGCCGACTGTCTTAAAACAAATGTTTTTAAAAGCAAAAAAAGGGGTGGGCGTTTGCTAGGTAGTAACCCCTCTGCACAACTTTTGGCCAAAAGTAGGGGGTGGGCGTTTGCTAGATACTGGGCGTTTGCTTGGGATTTTACGGTACATGACAAGTGACTGATTTTGTGATATTTCAAATAGTCTTCGAGAATAGTTACGAATTTTCCTTTCTGCGCTTTTGCCCTTGGTGTGTGTTTTTTCTCTCTCGGTATCTTGGCAGTGATAGTCTTCCCATCAACTCTCTCGGTATCTTGGCAGTGATAGTCTGCCCATCAACTCTCTCGGTATCTTGGCAGTGATAGTCTTCCCATCAACTCTCTCGGTATCTTGGCAGTGATAGTCTGCCCATCAACTCTCTCGGTATCTTGGCAGTGATAGTCTGCCCATCAACTCTCTCGGTATCTTGGCAGTGATAGTCTTCCCATCAACTCTCTTGGTATCTTGGCAGTGATAGTCTGCCCATCAACTCTCTTGGTATCTTGGTAGTGATAGTCTGCCCATCAACTCTCTTGGTATCTTGGCAGTGATAGTCTGCCCATCAACTCTCTTGGTATTTTGGCAGTGATAGTCTGCCCATCAACTCTCTTGGTATCTTGGCAGTGATAGTCTGTCCATCAACTCTCTCGGTATCTTGGCAGTGATAGTCTGCCCATCAACTCTCTCGGTATCTTGGCAGTGATAGTCTGCCCATCAACTCTCTCGGTATCTTGGCAGTGATAGTCTGCCCATCAACTCTCTCGGTATCTTGGCAGTGATAGTCTGCCCATCAACTCTCTCGGTATCTTGGCAGTGATAGTCTGCCCATCAACTCTCTCTGTATCTTGGCAGTGATAGTCTGCCCATCAACTCTCTTGGTATCTTGGCAATGATAGTCTGTCCATCAACTCTCTCAGTATCTTGGCAGTGATAGTCTGCCCATCAACTCTCTTGGTATCTTGGCAGTGATAATCTGCCCATCAACTCTCTCGGTATCTTGGCAGTGATAGTCTGCCCATCAACTCTCTCGGTATCTTGGCAGTGATAGTCTGCCCATCAACTCTCTCGGTATCTTGGCAGTGATAGTCTGCCCATCAACTCTCTTGGTATCTTGGCAGTGATAGTCTGCCCATCAACTCTCTCGGTATCTTGGCAGTGATAGTCTGCCCATCAACTCTCTCGGTATCTTGGCAGTGATAGTCTGCCCATCAACTCTCTCGGTATCTTGGCAGTGATAGTCTGCCCATCAACTCTCTCGGTATCTTGGCAGTGATAGTCTGCCCATCAACTCTCTCGGTATCTTGGCAGTGATAGTCTGCCCATCAACTCTCTCTGTATCTTGGCAGTGATAGTCTTCCCATCAACTCTCTTGGTATCTTGGCAGTGATAGTCTGCCCATCAACTCTCTCGGTATCTTGGCAGTGATAGTCTTCCCATCAACTCTCTCGGTATCTTGGCAGTGATAGTCTTCCCATCAACTCTCTTGGTATCTTGGCAGTGATAGTCTGCCCATCAACTCTCTTGGTATCTTGGCAGTGATAGTCTGCCCATCAACTCTCTTGGTATCTTGGCAGTGATAGTCTGCCCATCAACTCTCTTGGTATTTTGGCAGTGATAGTCTGCCCATCAACTCTCTCGGTATCTTGGCAGTGATAGTCTGCCCATCAACTCTCTCGGTATCTTGGCAGTGATAGTCTGCCCATCAACTCTCTTGGTATCTTGGCAATGATAGTCTGTCCACCAACTCTCTCGGTATCTTGGCAGTGATAGTCTGCCCATCAACTCTCTTGGTATCTTGGCAATGATAGTCTGTCCATCAACTCTCTCAGTATCTTGGCAGTGATAGTCTGTCCACCAACTCTCTCGGTATCTTGGCAGTGATAGTCTGCCCATCAACTCTCTTGGTATCTTGGCAGTGATAGTCTGCCCATCAACTCTTTGCAACGGTTGTTAGTGTCATTTCAGTTAGTCCAAAGGAGGGTGATATTGGTCCACTTTGTTGGAAAGGGAAACGGCCTGTAACACGACATGCAGCTTCTATGTTAATGATCATGACATCATCCCGCGTCACACTGGCAGCAATGTCTTGGAGATTCGCAGTGTCATCATTCAGTGTGCCGTTTTTGAGGACGCAGCTTCCTAATCAAATTGCCTGTTGCAGCGCATGTGGGGCTCGTCGTCTTTATGGGCAGCGCCAGGCGATTGAGAGGAAAGGAGAATATATTTCACTTTTCCAAACAGCATTACGTAGAGGTCCGTTCAGCTGTTGGTGATCACGTGATTATGGGGATGGGCTGCCCACGTTCGTTATCAGGTCGTCGTTGTTGTGGTTTTATTGTTTGAATGTATTTGCTGTTGTTTGGAATTGTAAGACGCTCCTTAATGAATGACCCAGGATTTGATTTCATGCGGACAAAGAAAAGTATTCCCGAAGGCTGTCGGTAATTGCACCCGAATTCCACTTCGCGAGGTCTTTTTACCAAAATTCAGCGCGTACGCGTCCAAGTGGGTTTCGCGAATTAATATGGCCAAGTTATTTTGAGGTTTGAAGAGTCCACACTGAATCTATAGCCTTGATACTGTGACCAGCTCCTTGCGCTGACCAATGCACAACGTGGCAACGTCCCATGCCAATACCCCTGACAGTGGCATCCTTTACTAACGGCCTTGGTACTCGAGACAACCATGTGGGATCGTCAACCCCCACCCCCACCCCCTCTCCCTCTCCCTCTCCCTCTCCCTCTCCCCTTCCCCGCCCCTTGAGGAAACTGAGCAAACACCGTGACAATCTTGGTTGAGGTCCCCTTGTAAGGTGTGACCTTGAACACACGTGGACCCCCTGTCCACCAACCTGGCCGCGCTAACCACCCCTGTGTTTAACACGTCATCTCGGGCTGTCACACGTCATGTCCATCATAGCCTGTCCGCACTAACCACCCCTGTGTTTAACACGTCATCTCGGGCTGTCACACGTCATGTCCATCATAGCCTGTCCGCACTAACCACCCCTGTGTTTAACACGTCATCTCGGGCTGTCACACGTCATGTCCATCATAGCCTGTCCGCACTAACCACCCCTGTGTTTAACACGTCATCTCGGGCTGTCACACGTCATGTCCATCATAGCCTGTCCGCACTAACCACCCCTGTGTTTAACACGTCATCTCGGGCTGTCACACGTCATGTCCATCATAGCCTGTCCGCACGCATGCACTGACCTTGGGACAGGAATGTGGCGTGAACAGACCTTGCTTGCTGCTCGAACTCGAACACACCTGGGTAGAGCGACTCTGTCGCTGCTAGCTTTCCACTTGGAGGAAGCGACCCGAATTTCCGAGCGATGCGATTATAAAGTCAAGACATTGAAATCATTTGTTTGGTTCGGATGGAAATTACGATTGAGGTACATCACAAGACCGATAGGTTTTACGACTTTGGGAACATGAAACGTTGCAGAAAGGTTTATCATGAGGAAGATGGTATTGGCATGCTACTTTGGTTTAAACAAGATTTATTAATGAAATACAGGGTGGCATGTATATACGATATAAACATTTGTGGCCACACAACAAGCTAAGCTTATATTAAGTGTGGTTATAAATATGTACATCTAGATAGGAATTGTTATTTCACGTTATGTCAAGGTCATAGAATCACTTATACCCTTACGAGAACGCAAGACAGACAAGATACAATTTTTACACACACACAAAAAAAAGAGGAAAAAATGCAGCAAAAGAATTAGAGGATGTGACAGAGGACGGGAAGGACTGCAATATCGGGGAGATCCCGGGGGAGGAGGGTGGGAGGGGGGGGGGAGCCAGAGAGACGATGAGAGACTTTCACAGACTTGCGAGATCAATGCTACTGCAGCAGCAAAAAAATAATTTACATTGTCGTACAAACTAATTAAGCTGAGGTTAGTCATGTGAATACACAGAAAAGCCTTTAATAAAAAGATTTACTCAAAACTTGACCTTCAGTAAAAACCTAAAACAGCATGACCTGCCAATAATCAAATACTGGATCATTGACATGGTGACCACAGGGTAATCAAAATCTATCACTTAACCTTCTAAAGCTATGTACCTTTTCGAATATTTCAATGTTTTCGGTAAGACGTAGGTTTGGCAGGCCAAACAATAAACATTGTACATTTTGATGATCATTCGGTAGTGTGTGTATAGTTAGTCTTCGGACATCATCGTAATTACTACAAAATAATAAATAATGTTCAACATTTTCATTTTGATATCCGCACTGACAAGTCGGGTTATCACTTAAGTGGCGTTTCACCATATCATCATTTAAATCGCTCATTTCTAATCTTAGTCTGCAGTGTATAATTCCGTCTTTTCTCTTGCCATAATAATATTGAGGATGAACTTTACCATCTGAACGACATAAAAACTGTTTAAACTGGCTAATTGATTTTGTTAATTTGATATTATCTGGTAGAGAATTCCATGTTCGGGTAGTGCTGGGAACAAATGACTTATTATACAATTCAGTTCTGTGTGGTGGTACGACCCGTTCAAGTGGGTTTCGTCTATGATAGGGGTTCACAGTCGAGACAAGAGGAGGCAATAAATCAGCCACGTTCTGAGAACATTTCCCATGTACCATTTTATGATACAAAATTAATTTATGTTTTTCCCGTCTTAGTTTTAAACTACTGAAGCCTGATTCATCATATAATTTTTGGTGGCTTGTTCCTTTAACTGCTCCGATAATTACCCTTAAGGCTTCGAGGTGGATCTGTTCCAAAATGTTAGATAAAACTTCTGTACAACTGTCCCAGACGACATCGGCGTAGTCAAAGTGTGGTAATACGTAGGATTTATACATAGTTTCTAAAGATTTTCTACTAAACCTATGCTTATAAAATTTCAAAGAATTAGTTAATAACATTACTTTACTTGCAATACTGTTAACATGAACATTCCACTTACAATCATTTTGTAAAAAAACGCCCAAGTGTTTGTGGTTGGCAGTGTCCTGAACATCAATGCCATTAAATGTTAAACAATCAAAGTCGCAATCACGTCGTTTAAAGTTTAGCAGCTCAGTTTTTTCATTATCAAATTTTACCTTCCAGTCGTTGGCCCATCTACTTAATTCCTGTAAATCCGAGTTCAAAATGTCTTTACGCAATTGGGAATCGTTCATTGATAGGTACATGCTTGTGTCATCTGCGAACAATTTAACAGTGGATTGAACATTTAAGACAATATCGTTTATATATATCAAAAACAGTAGTGGCCCCAGCACAGATCCCTGGGGAACTCCAGCTGGTGCAGTCTCAGGGGCCGACATGTGTCATTTTACAACAACGCTCTGTAATCGGTCATTTAAATAACTTCTAATCCAACGTAATAAGCGTCCTCTTATGCCAATGGCCTCTAATTTGTACAATAGGCTTTTGTGCCACACACGGTCAAAGGCTTTTGACAGTCCCTTTTCAGCAGCTGTACATAGATCATTGTAGGTGCAGAGTAACTGATTTACAGTCGAGTCACCTGGTATAAAACCAGATTTCACAGGCGTTATTATGTTATTCAACTTCACAAAATTAAAGATATGGTTGTGGACACACTTTTCAAACACTTTCACCACACAGCTTAACAATGATATAGGTCTATAATTCAAACAACTCATTTTGGATTCTTTTTTAAATATCGGAGTAACATGTGCATATTTCCATAACATAGGGTGTTGTCCTTCGTTCAGGCAACGATTAAACAGCGCTGTAAGCGGTTGTGAAATAATACTGATTGCTGCTTTAAGTAGCCTATTATGTACGTGATCTGGGCCGCATACTTTACTAGTATCAAGACTTTTTATAATGTTAATCACCTCTTCGACGGACAGGTTTATCTCGCTCAATTCACAATCAAGGAAAGGAACAATCGGCAGGTCATCATTTACATTATCCACAGTGGCTTGCTGTACAAAAAGTCGTTAAAACGTTTGCCTTTCCTTCGTTGTCATAATAAATGTTACCGTTATGCTCAATAGGTGGTATTTCATCAGAACCAATTCCTTTCTTGTCCATAAACCTTTTCACAATTTTCCACCAATCTTTTTGATTTATATTGTCTGAGTTACATATTTTCGAATCCATTTCATTGTAATAGTCTGTTATCCGTTCTCTTTTCTTGTCGGTTACGTAATTTCGTACCTCGCGAAATAATTGCCAATCTTCTGGTAAGTTTGTTCTCTTTGCTTTGGCATGAATCCGCTTTCGTGTATTTATGAGTGACAATGTGTCAGCGTTTATCCACGGCGCGTCTTTAGGGCTAACTGTTATCATTCGGACAGACATATGCTGTTTGGCGATGTTCATAAGAGTAACTGAAAAAATATCGGCGCAATCATCGATAGAGTTGCTTCCGATAATTTCATTCCAATTTACAACTGATAAATCTGCTACTTTAGACTAAGTTGTTGTTGTTGTTGTTGTTGTTGTTGTTGTTGTTGTTGTTGTTGTTGTTGTTGTTGTTGTTGTTGTT
>NC_090246.1:6103368-6153368 GCF_037325665.1 Littorina saxatilis | reverse complement strand
TAATAGCCTTTCAGACGCAAAACCGCGTCACCATTTATGTTTATTCATGAGAATGAGGTATCCTACCAAGCCATTGGCTGCTATTTGTGTGTCAGCAGTGACGTAGCATTTCTGGAAAATCCCGGAACGGAGAAGACGGGTTAACCCGTCCTAAGGCGCTGCGGCTGCACAAGCGCATGACGGGTATACCCGTCCTAAGGCAGTCAAGGGGTTAAATACCACACACCGATCGGGTTCGCTTCATCATTCCATTTTTCTGTCTTCTTAAAGGCCCGGCAGGAGTATATAAGGAGCCTGACCATCTGCGTTGTCAAATCATTTCAAAACTCTTGCAAGCAACGAACAAACACTGGTCCTACATTTCCTTAAAAATCTCGGTTAAGCATGAGTTACGGTGTCAGATTTTTTGTTCACACAACTGGTTTTCACACATTTACCGCCCTATGCGCTTAGATAAGGTTAATTCTCCATAATAAAGAAGATATTTGTAAACAAACATTTCAATGGGGATTTTGTTCAAAGAAAAGGGCGGAGTCAACACTCTCCGACGTCACAGATTTACACCATGCGTTCCAAAAATAGCAAAACACGTGGCATGCGGCAATTTGGTTCCAGAGCATGCTGTCTCAGGTGCATGTGTATTTGTTACATCGGATATGAAGAAAGAAATGCAACTAACCTTTACCACCAGTTGTGGCCTTGATAGGGTATTCCTGTGGGGTTGGGATAAAGCTTTCTCACTAGTTTGAGCACACAGTCGGGCATCATTTCTCGGTTAATGTTTACCCGTGTTGCATTGTCTTGATGTAAGCAAGACGTCTTTTTCACCAAGTACAATGCACAATTCCAAGCACCGCGTCGGTCTAGCATGGACCAATACTTCTTGTAGAGTACTTTTCTAACGCCGGAATTCCTGCAGTGTGGCAATTGGCCTGTACCAAGCCACTTCTGGCGATGATTTGTCACACAAGGGCTGCAAAAACAAAAGGCACACTGGCCTACCCCAGAGGAGAGCCCTGCACTAGGACCCGTGTCTCCGGTTTCACCATCGCCTCCAGGATCAGATAACCACGTCTGCACCCTGACGGTACTACACACACGAGAGACAGCCTCTGTATCGAGGTCACACGATGATGGCCCAGCACCTCTTGGTACACAAGTCGAATCTTTTATTACACACCTTCGAGTTTCAAATGGCCATTGATTCTCAGTAAATAGTCTCCTGGTCACTGTTAATGTTGAGAAGTGTTAAATCAAATTTCGCCATTTATTTCCATAGACAGAAAGAGATGTCAGTGCAATACAGCTTACAGACCGCAGCCTAGCCCTTACTAAGTTACTATCACCGTCGGATGTTGGAATGTGAAACACTGAGGTCTTCCCGCCTGCATCTGTCGACAACACTGAATGTGTTAGAGGCTCTCGCTGGGTGGAATAACAGACCTTGTCCCAAAGTATGCGTATACACTACGCAGATCATCACCGTTGACTTCGTCTACATGGTCCCGCTAACTATAATTACTGTCCCTGACAGTGCCTCACAGGATGGCCAAGTTTACTTTGAAAACAGGAAGGGGAAATCTAAACTCGGTTTGTTCTAAGTGGACATGGGAAACAAAGGGACTCGTATCTTGGGTCGCCCCTGGCAACACAAATGGAAGAATCCAGGATATGCAAATGGTCTTCTGCAGTTTATTCCAAGGTGGTAGGGGGTTGAAAGGGGGAACGAACGGGAGGGGGGAGGGAACAGTGGTCGGTGGAGCTACTATACTAGGACTGCAGCAATGGACTGGTGCTGTGAAATCATCACCCACACATTTCGAGGTACCCTCCCCCCTCACCATTCGGTTCACAAGCCTGTTGTTGTCCTTGGTCAGTTTGAAAATGATTGGTTTGTTCAAGTATTCCACCAAAAAAATGCGCCAAGATTTCCCTCCTCATTTTAGTGGTGTTTGACGCTTGTCCCACTCACTTAGTCAGAGTCTGATGCAAAAATTGACTCGAGAATTCTGTTCATTGACGTTGTGACGTACTAAACTTGTTTATTGTTAGCGGTTTTGGCTGATTCTGTGTTGTTTTTCTGCAATATCAGCGAAAGTACCATAAGCGGTGACTGAGTTACAGCAACCAAGACTAAGTTTCATTTTGTCCGTTTGACTAGCCTGACATCTACAGCCTTGACTTTGTTATTCTGTTTTTCTCTGTGTGACTGATTTCTTTGACACAAAGGTTCTCTGTGTGAAAGTTCAATTGTATTGTAAATATAAACAAGATACGCAATCAATATGCAAGATATCACAAATGTTCAGAAACGAAATGTGAAAAACTCTGAAGAAGCTGTGTTAAAATAAGAAATGCTGCTCGCACAGACAGAAAGCCACTTTCTCCTTCCATCTGGCCTGTTCGTGTTTACATCGCGTGCCACGCGTTGTGCTATTTTTGCTAAGCCCCGCCCCTTTTTCTGTTGCATGATGGGAGAGGCCGGATTGGCCGTGACGTGTTTAAAAACGATGTCTGTCCAGCTAAGCCTTCTCAATTGGGGCGAACACGAGACCGACTTCATCCCACGCCGTTACGAGAAGCCGTAGTCACGTGACCCGTCGCCTGCACCTACGTGACGAAGATGGGATTGCCCAATCAGAAGACACAATACGTTGATGTATGTGATGTTGTGTGGAAACGTGCATTGTCGCACGACCAGCCCTGGGCGGCCTTGGAGTATCGATGACGGGGACTCGTGTCTTGCCGTTCTATTTCTTGACTCGTCTTCCCTCATTCTTGGGAAAACGACAGCTGTGTTAATTGCTTTTGTTGTGAAAGACAAAGTTCAGTACACGTGTGGTGCATCATCATGTTTTGGTCTGTTTATCAAACACACACAAACACGCACACACACACACTCACACACACACACACACACACACACAAACACGCGCGCGCGCACGCACACACACACAAACACGCACACACACACACTCACACACACGCACACACACACACACAAACACACGCACGTACGCATGCACGCACGCATGCACGCACGCACATACACCCACACACGCACGCACGCACGCACGAAGATGGGATTGCCCAATCAGAAGACACAATACGTTGATGTATGTGATGTTGTGTGGAAACGTGCATTGTCGCACGACCAGCCCTGGGCGGCCTTGGAGTATCGATGACGGGGACTCGTGTCTTGCCGTTCTATTTCTTGACTCGTCTTCCCTCATTCTTGGGAAAACGACAGCTGTGTTATTTGCTTTTGTTGTGAAAGACAAAGTTCAGTACACGTGTGGTGCATCATCAGAACTCAGAACTCAGAACTCATTTAATTGTCATAAAAATCGGGTAAAGGGTTTATCAGACACGAAGTGGATATTTGTAAAGACAAGAAGAAATATCGTCCATGGAGCAGTGATTACAACATTGTTATGTATCTGTAGTTATGTCATTATTGCGTATAATCATGCAGTTGTATACAAATTCAGGCAAGTTGTTGCTGTATCGTTACGTCTTGCATCGCCATCAGCTGACTCGGATTTCGAGCATTAACACGTGCATGTTTCATAAGCTGCAAGCGTAGATCATGAAATCTTGTACAACTATCCAGGAAATGGAGCTCGTCTTCAATTACGCCACACACGGTGCACTTTCTATCCTCTCTGGGTGTGTTTGTGTATCTCCCCCTTTCGATTTTTAAATCGTGAGCGCTAATACGCAATCTACACAGTGCTTTTCTGTGTTTGGGGTTGGTTACACATGTCAAGTATGCATGTTTTGGTCTGTTTATCAAACACACACAAACACACACACACACACACACACACGCACGCGCACACACACACACACACAAACACGCACACACACACACAAACACGCACACACACACACGCGCACGCACGCACGCACACACACAAACACACGCACGTACGCATGCACGCACGCATGCACGCACGCACATACACCCACACACGCACGCACGCACGCACACACAATCACCGTCCTCACCACTCCCACCCTGTCTGTGCTTGGTTCCGGCGGACTGACCTACATTCAAATCTAAAGTTTTCAAACACATTAAACGCACTTAAGTTATTACGAACTTTTGCGAATGTAGAGTGTCTGCGATGGCGTATAGGTCTATTTTCAGTTAACTTTCTTGTTGATAAGTGTGTGTGTGTATGGGGAGGGGGGAGCGATGCAAGGTTGGTGGCGGGTAGAAAGTGGGGGACATGGATGCTGGGAATGAAGGGGTGGGGGGAGGGGATTTTGGGGGATGAAAATGTCAGAGAACATTGGAATGATGATGCGTGGGGGGAATTGTTAATACATGCAGTAGGAGAAGAAGGAAGGGAAACTTATTGCTGTATCAATTGTTTGCACAACACCGGACTAATGGAGGAACATGCGCCACTCTTGAAAAGGATTAGCTGGCTGGTAAGTGATCATCCTTCTCTACTGTCTTACAGGTTTGTGCCCGCTACTGAAGCTTGGTACATGGTTGTGATTTCTTATTTTCTCATTACTAGTTGTCTGCCATAAGCGCTGTTTGTTCAAAGACGTTAAAAACTGCAGCCTGACGGTTTTCTGGACGCTGTGTATTAATCACAAGATGTCGTAGGTCTGTAGGAAGGACTTGCTTCTGCGAGGGTCCTCGGGGACCATTATCTTCGTCTTAATCGACCGAGGCTGAAGGTCATGAGTATGGCTATAAACCGGAGTCGCCATGCGCCATGAAGATGGAGAACAACTCTTGTCTTGCTGCGCGGCGTCTGACATCGATATTGTCATCGGTTTGTTCGGGCAATATAATCAAATTAAGGAGTCAAAGCAGCCATCGTTTTAGATAAGTTGATGCTGACGTTGGTGGTAAACTTCTTCATTCAGTTGCATTTGTCGTTCATTTGATACTATCAGATGGACACGGACCACATTGTGTTCGTCTCTGGTTGCATACTTTCTGCTTAAATCATAAGGCTTTGATAACTAACCGGACAGTTCGCTATTTTACTGATAAAACTATCAAAATACATGTACTGCCCATGAAAATTCCGACCGCTCATACACACCGACAGTTATTTTTCTTGACCGTTCTTTTCAAGACTAATAGAATGTTATTTGTTTGGTCTAAACTTGGTTTGGCTGATTTGCGTTAGGAGTAAGAGCCTGGTGACAGCCACGATTTGCGTTAGGAGTAAGAGCCTGGTGACAGCCACGATTTGCGTTAGGAGTAAGAGCCTGGTGACAGCCACGATTTGCGTTAGGAGTAAGAGCCTGGTGACAGCCACGATTTGCGTCAGGAGTAAGAGCCTGGTGACAGCCACGATTTGCGTTAGGAGTAAGAGCCTGGTGACAGCCACGATTTGCGTCAGGAGTAAGAGCCTGGTGACAGCCACGATTTGCGTTAGGAGTAAGAGCCTGGTGACAGCCACGATTTGCGTCAGGAGTAAGAGCCTGGTGACAGCCACGATTTGTGTTAGGAGTAAGAGCCTGGTGACAGCCACGATTTGCGTCAGGGGTAAGAGCCTGGTGACAGCCACGATTTGCGTCAGGAGTAAGAGCCTGGTGACAGCCACGATCAAGTCGTACATGTGAATAAAGAGTCAGCTGAATCGCCGTACTGTAAACAACCTTTGACACATCTAGGTCGCAGGTATCATCCAGTTGTTGAATGGTTTCTTTTTAAATCCAAATAACCTTTAAATTTCAATTTGTGTTTTTGTCTGGGGCACTGAGTCATCATTCCGAACTGAAATGTGTGTCTTCTTCTTTCTCGAAACCTTAGCGTTTAAATTGATTCTGAGGTGCCCTGCTTTCTCTTTAGTCAATACCGCAAGAGGTGTAACATACCGCAAGAGGTGTAACATACCGCAAGAGGTGTAACATATCGCAAGAGGTGTAACATATCGCAAGAGGTGTAACATATCGCAAGAGGTGTAACATACCGCAAGAGGTGTAACATACCGCAAGAGGTGTAACATACCGCAAGAGGTGTAACATACCGCAAGAGGTGTAACATATCGCAAGAGGTGTAACATATCGCAAGAGGTGTAACATATCGCAAGAGGTGTAACATATCGCAAGAGGTGTAACATATCGACAAGAGGTGTAACATATCGCAAGAGTTGTAACATACCGCAAGAGGTGTAACATACCGCAAGAGGTGTAACATACCGCAAGAGGTGTAACATATCGCAAGAGGTGTAACATACCGCAAGAGGTGTAACATACCGCAAGAGGTGTAACATACCGCAAGAGGTGTAACATACCGCAAGAGGTGTAACATACCGCAAGAGGTGTAACATATCGCGAATTTCGCAAACACAATCATTCGAGTTCTTACAATAACTCAGCACCGCATTATGCGGAGCAACTTTCTCATGTGTAGCAATTTACCTCGTCAACATTGAACTGTTATTTGTTTGCACATGGAGAGAGAGTATGGTTTGCATGTTTGTGTAGAGAGCGAAAGAGTCGTTGACCTGCATATTTATACACTTACAGGGAAACAATTTATCTGAATCGAAAAATAGAACTGCATATTTGCTTAGAGAATATTTAGCTGTCACAGTGAAAGGCAAATGTACAGTGCGCTGTCTTAGCAGTGATATCTGATATATTTCTAAACTAGAATGAATACCCGCTTCGCCGGGTAGCCGGCTTCGCCGGGAAGAAGTACTTAGAGCCGCCAAGCTTAGGTCCCTCCCAGATTCGTGGAATGGGAACAGCACGAAAATGATTCAGTGGCCATAATGCCATTCCTGACCATATCGAGTCCCATCCTTGTCGACGAATGTAACCGTGTTAATCACCTTTGGAGGCGAACTCCACTCAAACAGGATTGAGCAATTTAGAGCTTATCTCTAACCCCTTTTGATTTTGTTATGGCTTCTCAAAGGAAGGCCAGTACATACAAATACACAAAAGCCGCCAGACCACATCACAAACAGAACTGAACAATCCCCAGGTGTTGCCCACATAGAGAGAGAGACACACACACACACACAAACACAGAGAAGCCGTATATATAGAGAGATAGATGACAGTGTATTTTTCGCGTGGCTATAAATTGATTCGACCTTTGCACTTTTACAGTGAGGATAATTTACGGGTCCAATTTACGTTCTGGACACTGCGGTGACCTTCTAAAAATAGTAACAGAACGCCGGGAATATCCGAAGATGCCCCACTCATACTATAGTGCACCATACGAAGGAAGGGAGGTAAACGCTGAAAACCTGGAGAAGATAAGGAAGAGTTACTTATAATGGTGAAATGAACACAAAAACCAAAATCGGTTCAGCGCTGCGCGCTGAGAGCACGTGTTGAAATATCTCATCGATGATATTGTGTCCGGGGTGTAGCTGAATACGGTGTCCAAATTTGAAAAAGATCCACCGAGAACTTTGGCGTTGTGATGTGGTGTAGCGGCTTTGGTGTGTCGGTATGGGGGCCCGGGTAGCTGAGGTGGAACCAAAATCGGTTCAGCGCTGCGCGCTGAGAGCACGTGTTGAAATATCTCATCGATCAGGTTGTGTCCGGGGTCTCTGTGAATAAGCCCACCAAATTTGAAGCAGATCCATCGAGAACTTTGGCCGTGCATCGCGAAGACACAGATAGACACACAGACACACAGACACACAGACACAAGTCGTATATATATATAGATACGAAATAAAACGTGCTTTTGTCTGCAAAATACATAACATATCGTATTACAATTATTAGGTTTTTTCGCACAAACACACACACACACACGCACACACACACACGCACACACACACACACACACACACACACACAAACACACACACAAACACACACACACACAATCACACACACACATACACACAATCACACACAATCACACACACACACACACAATCACACACACACACACACACACACACACACACACACACACACACACACACACACACACACACAAAGACAGAAAAAGACCAGGTGTAAAGGACAATGATTAACGCCCCAGAACCTTGTTATTCTTTGATCACGTGATCACGAGAGATGGTGGAAATTGGAGTGGACAGTCAGCGTGTCACGTGACAGAGATATATATATATATGTAAAAGGATTTCTTTGACATATAGCACAATAAAAAACAAACACCCACACAATCCAAATAAAACAGAATCCCAAAAGGCACAATATTAATACCTCACGACAAATAAAACAGAATCCCAAAAGGCACAATATTAATACCTCACGACAAATAAAACAGAATCCCAAAAGGCACAATATTAATACCTCACGACAAATAAAACAGAATCCCAAAAGGCACAATATTAATACCTCACGACAAATAAAACAGAATCCCAAAAGGCACAATAGTAATACCTCACGACAAATAAAACAGAATCCCAAAAGGCACAATATTAATACATCACGACAAATAAAACAGAATCCCAAAAGGCACAATAGTAATACCTCACGACAAATAAAACAGAATCCCAAAAGGCACAATAGTAATACCTCACGACAAATAAAACAGAATCCCAAAAGGCACAATACTAATACCTCACGACAAATAAAACAGAATCCCAAAAGGCACAATATTAATACCTCACGACAAATAAAACAGAATCCCAAAAGGCACAATAGTAATACCTCACGACAAATAAAACAGAATCCCAAAAGGCACAATAGTAATACCTCACGACAAATAAAACAGAATCCCAAAAGGCACAATAGTAATACCTCACGACAAATAAAGCAGAATCCCAAAAGGCACAATAGTAATACCTCACGACAAATAAAACAGAATCCCAAAAGGCACAATATTAATACCTCACGACAAATAAAACAGAATCCCAAAAGGCACAATATTAATACCTCACGACAAATAAAACAGAATCCCAAAAGGCACAATATTAATACCTCACGACAAATAAAACAGAATCCCAAAAGGCACAATATTAATACCTCACGACAAATAAAACTCAATGCAAATTGTAAAAGCCCAAAAACAGACCGCCAACAATGCAAGTAGAAAACAATACATAGAAAACACAATCGTAATAAAACACAATGCAATTGATACACCACTTCTCCATTTTCTAATCTGTATTGAACAATTCGCAAAGCGATCAAAAAGGTCGTCGTTGTTGTAGTGTTCATATTATGGTGTTAAATCACCATGCAGCGTGTCAAACTGCAAGCACACGTTGTGACCACAGTTGCGAGTTGTGGTCTGGCCGTCAGTCTCACAACAATAAGCAGCACTGTTTTGTGTTGCCGATTTGAAATTATTTTTGTTATCAGTTGCAGTATTTACATCATCTTTCGAATGTTGCGATCTTGGTCGTCATCTTTGGTGAAGATTCAAAAGCAATCCCTCTTTCTCTCTGTCTGTCTGTCTTTCTGTCTTTATCTCTGTCTCTGCCTGTCTGTCTGTCTGTCTCATTATGTCTCACTCTGTCTGTCTGTCTGTCTGCCTCACTCTCTCTCACTCTGTCTCTCTATCTGTCTGTCTGTATATATCTCTCTCTCTCTCTCTCTCTCTCTCTCTCTCTCTCTCTCTCTCTCTCAACTGTTTTGGGGAAATCTATCTTGTTTTGAATTGTTGCCGAAAATAAACGGTAGAAAAACAAACCGGTTGGTTAAGCCATTCATCACGGCTTAGGCAGGGCTCTGGGTGGCATTCAGTGCAAGCAGGTTTCCTTCGTGACGAGGAGCGAGAAGTAAGACTGATCGACAACATCATCGAGGGCAAGAGCGCACGAACCTAAAATAGAAATACGTTGAGTTGGTCGGAAGCGTGTGAATAGTTTTAACTGCAATAACTGACCAATCACAAGAAACGTGTGAATAGTTTTAACTGCAATAACTGACCAATCACAAGAAACGTGTGAATAGTTTTAAATGTCTAGTGTGAAACGTGCTTGGGTTTGGGTTTGGGTTTGGGCCGCCGCTGACACGTGTGAGATTGGGTTTGGGCCGCCGCTGACACGTGTGAGATTGGGTTTAGGTTTGGGCCGCCGCTGACACGTGTGAGATTGGGTTTGGGTTTGGGCGGCCGCTGACACGTGTGAGATTGGGTTTGGGTTTGGGCCGCCGCTGACACGTGTGAGAAAATGAGGTCTTGAAGAATGAGTGTTAGTTGTTGTCAGAATGTTAGTGAGAGGGTAATTAGTGAGAGGGTAATTAGTGAGAGGGTAATTAGTGAGAGGGTAATTAGTAAGAGGGTAATTAGTAAGAGGGTAATTAGTGAGAGGGTGGGGCAGGCAGAGAACGAGAGAACCACCTATATTTCGTCCGATTGTACCAAAGTCAAATCAGTCGCCATTCCTATACTGAGCAGATACGTGCATCAGTACTGCACAGGTCGCGACTCGGCCTGTCTGGACACAGTGGCAAGTGTTTGGGAACGAAGGGGGTAAGGGAGGGGAGGGGGGGGTGAGGTTGGAGAGAAAAAAATGTATGTAGGTTAGTGGGGTTTATGGAACTGCTGTAAACAAACACTCGAGTAGGCGGACCTGAAATAGAACCACTTTTGTCTATTGCACACAAACACACCGTGACACCGCGCTGCAATTCTCGCCTCTCCGTCTGGCTGCCAGGTTTGTGAATGAAAGCGTCGCGTGTCCTTATAAGGCTCTTATTAAAGTAGGCCATACACGTGAGGGGGAGCGCGCGCCTCCAGCGATCACGTGATCACGCGACACCTGCTTGCAGAACTGGGAGCGTCGGCCAAGATAGATGTGTCCAACCTCATCATGTAAAGTGCGTTTCTAGATAGTAGTCATTGTTTATTATGATGCTGTTAGAAGAACGCGAACAAACAGTGATTTCACAATACAGGAAAGGATTTCCGACGATTTGTCGATTTTTTTTTTTGCGAGGGGGGGCGGGGGGTATTAAAGACAGCTCTGCGTTTCTTCATGTTTTGAAAACAAAAGTTTCTCGGCAAAGATTGCCAAGCGTTTGCAGCTCGGCGTTGCAGGAAAGTTTGGTTGCAGCAAAATATTAAAACGTCCATGCATATTATCAAAATATTAAAGGGGATTGGCTGACTGGGGGGAGGGGGGGGGGGGGGGCAGCAAGCCATCAGAAAACATCGCTGTGGTCGCCACGAAGTCTGCCGATCAAACACGTTTCACCATCACATTTTTGTCTACACTGACGCTCTCAAAATAACTGGGTTTTTTATGTCAAATTTATATTTTTATTTTCCACAAATCCGAAAAAGACGGTAAAGAATAAATAAAGTGCCGTGAATGCCCCCGGGTGAGGGAGGGAGGTGGGCGGTAGCGGGGAGAGAGAGAGAGGGAGAAAGGAGGGTAGGTGCCAGAGTCCTTGGTGTCGCGTGCATGACCTCGCATCAGGGCCGCGGCACGCGACCTCCCTCCGCCACAGAGAAAAGTAGTCCTTGGGCAGAACTCCATCGCAACTCCCCTCCCCACCCCAAACTCCCGCCCCCCCCCCCCCCCCTCTCCGGTAAAAGTGTTGTCTGTGGGGAGCGAGGAGGGCCAAGGAAGCCATCGCCAAATTGTGATGCAGACAATGCCGCGCGGTGTGGGCACAGCGATATAGTCTTCAGCTCTGTGGGTTTGGGCACACAGAGATACTGAAGTGTATAGCTGTGTGGGTGTGGGCCTGCCAGTGGAACGGACACAGAGCGGCAAGGGGTGGTCACTGTGGGGCTTCACTCGGACACAGCACGCTCGCCGTCAAGATGATAGTGATCAAGTGTCTCCCCTGTGTCACGCGTCTCCCTCTCTCTCCTCCACATCACCGGTAGATTATCTCGCTTAACAAGGTAAGATTACCGTGTGTCTCTCTCTCCTCCACATCACCTGAAGATTGTCTCGATAAAGGTAAGATTGCCGTGTGTCTCTCTCTCCTCCACATCACCTGAAGATTATCTCGATAAAGGTACGATTGCCGTGTGTCTCTCTCTCCTCCACATCACCTGTAGATTATCTCGCTAAAGGTACGATTGCCGTGTGTCTCTCTCTCCTCCACATCACCTGTAGATTGTCTCGCTAAAGGTAAGATTGCCGTGTGTCTCTCTCTCCTTCACATCACCTGTAGATTGTCTCGATAAAGGTACGATTGCCGTGTGTCTCTCTCTCCGTCACATCACCTGTAGATTGTCTCGCTAAAGGTAAGATTGCCGTGTGTCTCTCTCTCCTCCACATCACCTGTAGATTGTCTCGCTTAACAAGGTAAGATTGCCGTGTGTCTCTCTCTCCTCCACATCACCTGTAGATTGTCTCGCTTAACAAGGTACGATTGCCGTGTGCCTCTCTCTCCTCCACATCACCTGTAGATTGTCTCGCTAAAGGTACGATTGCCGTGTGTCTCTCTCTCTCCTTCACATCACCTGTAGATTGTCTCGCTAAAGGTAAGATTGCCGTGTGTCTCTCTCTCCTCCACATCACCTGTAGATTGTCTCGCTTAACAAGGTAAGATTGCCGTGTGCCTCTCTCTCCTCCACATTACTTGTAGATTGTCTCGCTTAACAAGGTACGATTGCCGTGTGTCTCTCTCTCCTCCACATCACCTGTAGATTGTCTCGCTTAAGAAGGTAAGATTGCCGTGTGTCTCTCTCTCCTTCACATCACCTGTAGATTGTCTCGCTTAACAAGGTACGATTGCCGTGTGTCTCTCTCTCCTTCACATCACCTGTAGATTGTCTCGCTTAACAAGGTAAGATTGCCGTGTGTCTCTCTCTCCTCCACATCACCTGAAGATTATCTTGCTAAAGGTACGATTGCCTTGTGTCTCTCTCTCCTCCACATCACCTGTAGATTGTCTCGCTTAACAAGGTAAGATTGCCGTGTGTCTCTCTCTCCTCCACATCACCTGTAGATTGTCTCGCTAAAGGTACGATTGCCGTGTGTCTCTCTCTCCTCCACATCACCTGTAGATTGTCTCGCTTAACAAGGTAAGATTGCCGTGTGTCTCTCTCTCCTCCACATCACCTGTAGATTGTCTCGCTTAACAAGGTAAGATTGCCGTGTGTCTCTCTCTCCTCCACATCACCTGAAGATTATCTCGATAAAGGTACGATTGCCTTGTGTCTCTCTCTCCTCCACATCACCTGTAGATTATCTCGCTAAAGGTACGATTGCCGTGTGTCTCTCTCTCCTCCACATCACCTGAAGATTATCTTGCTAAAGGTACGATTGCCGTGTGTCTCTCTCTCCTCCACATCACCTGTAGATTGTCTCGCTAAAGGTACGATTGCCGTGTGTCTCTCTCTCCTCCACATCACCTGTAGATTGTCTCGCTTAACAAGGTAAGATTGCCGTGTGTCTCTCTCTCCTCCACATCACTTGTAGATTGTCTCGCTTAACAAGGTACGATTGCCGTGTGTCTCTCTCTCCTCCACATCACCTGTAGATTGTCTCGCTTAACAAGGTACGATTGCCGTGTGTCTCTCTCTCCTTCACATCACCTGTAGATTGTCTCGCTTAACAAGGTAAGATTGCCGTGTGTCTCTCTCTCCTCCACATCACCTGTAGATTGTCTCGCTAAAGGTAAGATTGCCGTGTGTCTCTCTCTCCTTCACATCACCTGTAGATTGTCTCGATAAAGGTAAGATTGCCGTGTGTCTCTCTCTCCTCCACATCACCTGTAGATTGTCTCGCTTAACAAGGTAAGATTGCCGTGTGTCTCTCTCTCCTCCACATCACCTGTAGATTGTCTCGCTTAACAAGGTACGATTGCCGTGTGCCTCTCTCTCCTCCACATCACCTGTAGATTGTCTCGCTTAACAAGGTACGATTGCCGTGTGTCTCTCTCTCCTCCACATCACTTGTAGATTGTCTCGCTTAACAAGGTACGATTGCCGTGTGTCTCTCTCTCCTCCACATCACTTGTAGATTGTCTCGCTTAACAAGGTACGATTGCCGTGTGTCTCTCTCTCCTCCACATCACTTGTAGATTGTCTCGCTTAACAAGGTACGATTGCCGTGTGTCTCTCTCTCCTCCACATCACTTGTAGATTGTCTCGCTTAACAAGGTACGATTGCCGTGTGTCTCTCTCTCCTCCACATCACTTGTAGATTGTCTCGCTTAACAAGGTACGATTGCCGTGTGTCTCTCTCTCCTCCACATCACCTGTAGATTGTCTCGCTTAACAAGGTAAGATTGCCGTGTGTCTCTCTCTCCTCCACATCACCTGTAGATTGTCTCGCTTAACAAGGTAAGATTGCCGTGTGTCTCTCTCTCCTTCACATCACCTGTAGATTGTCTCGCTTAACAAGGTAAGATTGCCGTGTGTCTCTCTCTCCTTCACATCACCTGTAGATTGTCTCGCTTAACAAGGTAAGATTGCCGTGTGTCTCTCTCTCCTCCACATCACCTGTAGATTGTCTCGCTTAACAAGGTAAGATTGCCGTGTGTCTCTCTCTCCTCCACATCACCTGTAGATTGTCTCGCTTAACAAGGTAAGATTGCCGTGTGAAGGGATCGAGGGATGCTGCATAGTAATAGTATCCTTGTTTGCCCGTGTGATTTTCGCTCTCATCACTTAACAGTGGATGATTTTTATTACGGAATCACTTGTTTTGTCGCAGTGGGAAGTGTTATGTGTTGTTGTTTCGCGTTATTAAGTCGTGTGGTACTGACTTAATGCGTGCTTTTATGGTCTGTTTGATTTTCTCGGTGTGCGAGGCTGTGTTGCACGATGTTATATATAGTTCGTCGGTTGTTGACTTACATGGTGTGGTCATTGCAATAGTTTGAATTTGTGTGTTACATTAAAAAAAATCAAACGTTGCGTGCGACACATGGCACATGACACATCACGCATGACGCATGGCACATGACACATGACGCATGACACATGGCACATGACATATGACACATGACACATGTCACATGGCACATGACACATGACACATGGCACAACGTTGGCATCGGTGTCGTTGTGTAAACAAATACTTTTCAGTGGAATTTCATGCACAGATTAATGATGTCTGTGTCTCTATCAGGTCCCTCTGTTTATGTGTCTGCGTGTCTATTTTTTTCACGACGGGGGGAAAGGTGAGCGGGCAGTTTTTATCGTTGAAACTTTTACCGTCAATACGCACGCTCCAGTCCGCGAACAGTGTGACCAGGAAAATTGAAGGGCGTGCAGATATTCTTGCAGAAAATTTCATTTCCGATTTTGTCTTATGAAAATCACTCGTCTTTACTGTCGATCGCTATGTCTTGGAAGTCATTGTTTGACCTTCTTGCTAATAGGCAATGTATGTCGACTAGAAAATGATATTCATTTTGCAAAGTTGTGGGTTTTTTGTTTAGGGGAGGGAGGGGGTTGGGGGGTGTCGGTGTTAGCATGTGTTGTGTTTACTCTCTCTCTCTCTCTCTCTCTCTCTCTCTCTCTCTCTCTCTCTCTCTCTCTCTCTCTCTCTCTCTCTCTCTCTCTCTCTCTCTCTCTCTCTCTCTCTCTCTCTCTCTCTCTCTCTCTCTCTCTCTCTCTTTTGATTCAGTTGTAAGAACTACGTTGTGGAAAACTTTGAAGAAAAATGGAGTTAAAGGTAAGATGTACCAGGCGCTCAGCTGTATGTATGACGTGGTAAAAGCGAAAGTGCGATCAGGAAGTGATTTTTCGGACTCCTTTATGTGCTCAAGGGGTCTTATAAAACAGGGAGAAATTTGTAGTCCAGTTTTGTTTTCTCTACTAATTAATGAGCTAGCTAACGATATTGTCCAGAAGGGAAAACATGGTATTCAACTTATTCCAGACTTTTTGGAAATACTCATTCTGATGTTTGCAGATGATATTATTCTTATTTCAGATTCTGTATGTGGGCTCCAGAATCAGTTAAACATCCTGTGGGATTCGTCTAGACGTCTTGGACTTGAAGTTAATTTTAGACAAATCTAATACTGTTGTTTTTCGGAACGGTGGTCTCTTGGCCTTGCGAGAAAGATAGGTGTATGGTGGACATCCTATGAGCGTTTTGAACATGTATAAGTATTTAGGAGTATGGTTGTCTACACGCCTGTCCTTCTCTCACACTCTTAATGATTTTGCTACAAAAAGGGAAAAAGGGAGTCATTGGTATTTTAAAATGTTTATGGCAACTGGGTGACAGATCTCCAGCTATTTTTTTCAAGCTTTTCGACGCACAGATTCAACCGATGCTTTCATATGGCGCCGAAGTTTGGGGGGTTGAAGCAGACCATACACCTATAGAGAGAGTTCATTTATTCGCACTTAAACGTTTTTTGAATACGAGTATGAGAACACCAAATGCTATGGTCTATGGAGAAACGGGAAGGTACCCCTTGTTTATAAACAGCTTTGTTAAATGCATTCGTTTTTGGCTACGTATATTGAGGATGCCACATCATCGCCTTCCGAGCAAGGCGTATAAAATGCTGAAATATCTCCATGAACAAAATAAGAAAACATGGGCCTCCTCGATCTGTTACACTCAGTACATGTACGGTTTTGATGAAGTATGGGAAAACCAAGGTGTTGGCGATGAGAGGGCGTTCCTAACAGCATTTAAAGAAACACTTATTTCATCCTATAAGCAAACCTGGCTTGAAAATGTACAAGGAAGTGAACGTTTCTCTCTGTACAGAACCTTCAAATCAACCCTAACATTATCCAACTATTTAAGTGATTTGAAACATATTAAAGCTAGAAATCTTCTGATTAGACTTAGATTGGGAGTATCTCCTCTGAAAGTGCATCGATTTCGCTTTAATTTAAATGCAACCTCCGCTGATTTATCTTGTCCATTTTGTTTTGGCAGTGTTGAAGATGAAGTCCACTTTGTTTTAGTATGCCCTGATATGCTGAGTTAAGAGAATATTATATTCCACGAAAATACACTAGAATCCCATCATTGTTTAAATTAACCATGCTGTTTTCAAACACTAGTAAGCCGCTACTGCTACGTTTTTCTTCATTTGTCATGAAGGCGCTTTCCATTCGTAATCCGTACTCCGTAAACGAAACAGGGCGACACTCCCTTACAAAGCATACACGTGCTCGTAAACATACACTCACAGACACACACCATTCATTTGACCACACGCAAACACTAACACCCATGTACGCGCAAGTGTGTGAAAAGCACACCGGAATTATTGGAATAGGATTATATATAATGAGTAGGATGTTCTTGTTTTTGTTTACTATGTGCATTTGTATGCTGGTGCTTGAGATGTGCTCATCTCCATGAAAAGGGCCCAAGGCCTACTCATTAAAACATTCAGACTTCAGACTTCTCTCTCTCTCTCTCTCTCTCTCTCTCTCTCTCTCTCTCTCTCTCTCTCTCTCTCTCTCTCTCTCTGTTACGGAGGGTTTTTACGTGAAAGTGTCTGTGTGTATTTATTTCTCTATCAGAAAAATGCGTGTTCTACTCTGTTTACTAACTCACTTCGTCTCACACAAACACAACACTCAAACTAGGCACAAAGACTGAAACACGATTACTGCCCTTTGCCCTCGTACCTGTATTCAAAACATCGCAACAAACATACAAATGTGATATCTCTCATACAATCAACAATCTCTTGCATTCACTATAATAATAATAATAATAGCTTATGTAGCACGTGGAAGAATAATCCGGTTCTCGATGACGTCGTCACTTGTTTCACACAATCCTTCTGTTAATCATGTTTCCTGTTAAACACAGGATCTCGTTACGCACATTTCACATGTTACGTATTCTCCAGTGGTAATTCACACTACAGTGACTACTCACAATTCAGCGGGTTCATTGCTGGATCCAATATCACGCCAATGACAATAACGCTCATGGTGATATGGGGTGGGGTTCCACCGGGTCCCAGAATTCCTGCGCTGCGTTACAACCTTGCGCCCACAATCAAACGATCCGTGGCGCCAAGGAGGGGATGCCAGTCTTCTTCTATCTTCCCCGCAGCCGAGGGCATCCTCTCTCCCACCGGGGTGCTGTGTAAAAAGTTTATGCTACCGTAAGTCTCAACCACTCAATTCTTAGATAAACTTCTCCACAAAATAATAATTCCACTCTTACTCAATACTATTCATTCATCCGTCAACTAGCTTATGCTGTTACAGTATTACAACAGCTCATTTACAAATTATTCCATTACGAAAGAACATACAACATTCCTTTCCAAAATGGCTGACAACAGCTCACACTTCTCAACATTATTCTCACAGTCATTTCACAGGTCAACATTACTGAACAAAATACAATTCAATAAATACCTGTATATTCACAGCATTGAATCACACATGATTCATCCAAAACATGAGTCGTATAACATTCGACCTCAATGTCACTTGAGCAACATTCTGAAAACGTGGAGACACGAGCAAACACGTCTGTCTCCCCTGACCGTCAGCAATGTTCTGCTTAAACACAAACCAATATGGCTACCTCCCTGTTAGCAATCTCCTCTCTCATTGGTCAGCCCTAAAACCAGGCAACCAATGACAATATAGTTTGCAAAATCAGATCACCCCATTTCAACAGGTGACACTTCCACCACGCAGTCAAGTCATGTAAACCAGAAGTATGGCAAGCCAATCTGTACACATTTGTCAAACACTTTTTAGACTGAACTATGTACAAATCCATTTGTCACACGCATTCCTTCTTTGCCACTACTAAAGCAAACGTGTGCAAGATTGTATGTTACACGCTTTGATGCCGAAATAAATTATTTTGATTATGCATTTATTTCTGAAAATTTTTACTTTCACATACATTCAGTCACTACCTTAAACACTTATGTTTTCAGTATTCATTTCAAGTGATCACGAACGTAGAAAAATGGGTATCAAAGCGTTGTTACATTTTGTTGTGCATTCTGAATAGTGTGCCAACAGTCCTTGGTCAGTCAATCACGTTTTATCTGTGTACTAAGTGTTTGACGGTAAACTGAGAATAACACCAACCCCGTTCTCCTGTATATAACTGAAAGCCACATTTTCTTCTTCATTCAATTTCTGTTTTCAAAAGCTTCGTCAACTTTCCACTTACACGACAAGCTCCCTTTACCAAGCTTCAATTAAGAACCCTGAATACGAAAGGTCAAAACAAAACATTAGGTAGGGCCTACTACTTTCACTATCGTCGTCTGCAACGAAAACCGAAAATGGCGAAACGCTTTGCTACGTACACAGAGGACGAAATTTCAAAGAAAAGATCGAACCTTACACCTGTGACTAGGAAAAGTTGCATAGACAGTTCCGTGCGGATCTCACCACGTATCAACGTACATCCGATGCTCAGGACCTACAGATAGGTGACGCTTTGGCGATTGAGGCTTCGTCTTCAGCTCCAACACGCACGCAGACAGTCAGGCAGGTCTAATCTGCACCAGCGGTGTTGGAAGGTTTTGATTTAGAAACACTCGAATGTTACTTCGACGAGATAAACGAACCAAAAGTCAAAAGTGTGCCCCAAATTCGGAAAATATTCTTTCAAAACGGCACTGTAAAAACCATCAACATCACTGTGAGAAAATAAACAATACAAACACAACCAGTTCCCCTGTGGAACATTTCGGGTGGACTTTCCCACGACCTGACCTACAAAAATCCTCCGTGTTCGTTCGCGCTTTGCATTCAATCTGTGTTAGTGCGCGTGTGTGTTTGTGTGTTTAGCTTTCGTTGGTATGTGCTGTTTGGTTCAAAATAAGTTTATCTTTTTTCATTGAAAGATTCAGAAACGTTGGTTGATACTTTGTTAAATGCATTCAACCAGAAAAGACACGAAACGCATTGAATCTATCATCTGTGTAAAAGGGCAATTGTGTTTTTCAGTCTTGTTTTGTGCCTGTTATTTCGTCCCTAAAAACTCATTTCTGTCTTTCTATGCCTATGCTGTGAGACATAATCGCTATTACGAGTTAGTCGTGTGACAGAGAGTTTTCTTGCACACTCGACTGCTGCTGTCTCACTTCGGCTACGCCGTCGTGAGACATCTACAGTCTCGTGTGCAAGAAAACTCTCTGTCACACGACTAACTCGTAATAGCGGGAATTGTCACACTCTCTCTCTCTCTCTCCCTCCCCTCCCCCCCCCCCCCCCCACCCTGTGAAATCCCCCGATGTTGTTTATCTCAGGTACTTTTTCTTGTTTCACAAAATCCCTGACATCAAAAATGCATTCTCAATTTTCATTTCCATTTGTGAACGTGTCTCTTTGTCCCTAATCTGTTTGCGGTGATCCCAGCACAAAACAAAACACCAACGATATTCGCTGGAAATGAGGCACTCGCGCATTGTTCTCCACTGAAAAAAATGCCCATTTCGGAATGTAATTTGTTTAAAGACAGAGTTCGGGTTACCAACGTGATACATTATTGAGCGACGTTCTGTCCCAAGGGCGAGGGACGGGTTTCAGTGTGTGTGTCATAAAGTGTCTCACAGGGGGCGCCACGAGAAGCCGTGTCGCGTGTATTACCTGATTGGTCTGTCAGGCGTGACCAGCTGATCCTACAAAAAGCCAACAGTGGAAGAGAGAAAGAGAAAGAGCAATAGATTGGAACGGATGGAATCGAACGTCAAACATGAATGATGACAAGGGGTTGGTATGATGGATGCATTTAGAGATTAAAGGATTCCCGCTCTGTCCCGCTCTGTCTCTGTATCTCTCTCTGCGTGTCTGTCTGTCTGTCTGTCTGTCTGTCTGTCTGTCTGTCTGTCTGTTTTTTTTCTCTCTGTCTCTCTCTCTCTCTGTCTCTCTCCTCTCTCTCTCTTCTCTCTCTCCCTCCTCTCTCTCTCTCTGTCTCTATCCTCTCTCTGTCTCTCTCCTCTCTCTCTCTCTCTCTCTCTCTCTCTCTCTCTCTCTCTCAGACTGACTGTCTGTCTGTCTGTATGTTGGTCTACTTGACATAAATGGATAATTATGCAAATAAAAACAATAAAAAAGAAAGAAAGAAATTATGCATAAATGATAATATATAAATGTGACAATTAAAGGAGTAATCAAAATATTATGCTGATTATTATTAGTGGTAATAATTTAAGTAGCCTATTTTCTCGACAGGAATTGTATGACAAACGAATACTTATATATTGAATATTCTCTAGAGCTATGTACCATTTTGTGACATGCATTTTCAGTCCTTTAAATTATTATAGCGTATATAAAATGGCAACTAGAATGTATTATCTTTACTTTTTTCCGTAATACTCCAGTAAGATAATGATACAGACATGCAACAACAAACAAAGTACATGTATATATTGTTGTCCTATTTTTTTTTATTGTTACATTTAGTCAAGTTTTGACTAAATGCTTTAACATAGAGGGGCAATCGAGACGAGGGTCGTGGTGTATGTGTGTGTGTGTGTGTGTGTCTGTCTGTCTGTCTGTCTGTGCGTGTGTGTGTGTGTAGAGCGATTCAGAATAAACTACTGGACCGATCTTTATGAAATTTGACATGAGAGTTTCTGAGAATGATATCCCCGGATATTTTTTTATTTTTTTCGATAAATGTCTTTGATGACGTCATATGCGGCTTTTTGTAAAAGATGAGGCGGCACTGTCACACCCTCATTTTTCAATAAAATTGATTGAAATTTTGGCCAAGCAATCTTCGACGAAGGCCGGACTTCGGTATTGCATTTCAGCTTGGTGGCTTAACAATTAATTAATGACCTTGGTCATTAAAAATCTGAAAATTGTAAAAAAAACATATTCGTTTATAAAACGATCCAAATTTACGTTCATCTTATTCTTCATCATTTCCTGATTCCAAAAACATATAAATATGTTATATTTGGATTAAAAACAAGCTCTGAAAATTAAAAATATAAAAATTATGATCAAAATTAAATTTTCGAAATCAATTTCAAAACACTTTCATCTTATTCCTTGTCGGTTCCTGATTCCAAAAACATATAGATATGATATGTTTGGATTAAAAACACGCTCAGAAAGTGAAAACGAAGAGAGGTACAGTAAAGCGTGCTATGAAGCACAGCGCAACCGCTACCGCGCCAAACAGGCTCGTCACTTTCACTGCCTTTTGCACTAGCGGCGGACTACGTTCAGTTTCATTCTGTGAGTTCCACAGCTTGACTAAATGTAGTAATTTCGCTTTACGCGACTTGTTTATTTATGGCTTGTATTTCAGTCAAGACCCAGCGGATGAATATCAAGGGACTCACGAGCCTCTATAATACAGGGTGACCCAAAAAAAGAGTACCCAAACAAAACGTCATAAATTAAACAAAAATAAAGCAATCTTCATAAAATGTATTTACACACACAAGTAGCCTCTGCATGATTTGCACAGGAAATGTTAGTGTTCTAGCTTGTCTTTCAGGAAAGTTATGCTCATTCTACAGAACATGCTCCAAATGGCCTCCCCCGGATTTAAATCCCCCAGATTTCTATCTTTGGGGGTTCCTGAAAGACAACGTCTACAGGAACAACCCACAGACAATCGCAGAACTCAAGCGAGCCATCACAACAACCATTCGCGGAATCTCGCAACAGGAGTGTGTGCGGGTGATTGATAACTTTGCGCGGCGAGTTCAAGTTTGCCTGAATCGGCGCGGAGGCCATTTGGAGCATGTTCTGTAGAATGAGCATAACTTTCCTGAAAGACAAGCTAGAACGCTAAAATTTTCTGTGCAAATCACGTAGAGGCTACTTGTGTGTGTAAATAAATGTTATGAAGATTGCTTTATTTTTGTTCAATTTATGACGTTTTGTTTGGGTACTCTTTTTTTTGGGTCACCCTGTATATGCCGTTCGATCCACGCAAACAAAGTTTCTCGCTTGGTGATTAGGCTAACTTCTAGGTATCAGGTCACATGAATTACCTCCACTTACAAAACTGTCACAGACATTTGTCACAGACAGATATATGAGAACAACAACAGCTCTTTAAATTGCAGAACTGAGACGCAAAAAATAAAGTGAAGTGCAAAAAACTTTCTGACATATGGTACCCGTCAGAAAAAACATAGGCAGCTGTTTTATCAGAGTGCAGCTCTTTGTGATGAGACGGTTCCACTGAATAAACGCTACCTCGTGTAAAATGAATCTCTTTCTCTGAATATCGCCTTTCAAGTCATATAATTGGTTTTACAATAAACGGCCTCACGACAACGATCTACACTAAAACGCATCTGCCGGTTTTTTTATGACGGGTACCTAGTATAGAACATGGACACAGCCATCGTCATTTTCAACAAACTTTGCAAATTGAGACAGCAATCTGAGAGCAATCATTACCTCCCTTTTTGCAGCCCATAATTGCGTCCCATGTATTCTATTCCGGCAATTGCACGGAGGCTAAAACATAATTATACTAAAAACAAAAGAGCTGTGTGTGAAAATGTATGTGTGTGTGGGGGGGGGTATATGTGTGTGCCTGCTAGTGTGTGTGTGTGTGTGTGTGTGTGTGGATTTGAGTGTGAGGGGTTGTGTGTGTGTGTAAATGTGTATGCATATGTATGTGGGCATATGTGTGTGTCTGTTAGTGTGTGTATATGTGTGTGCCTGTTTGTGTGTGTGTGTGTGTGTGTGTGTGTGTGTGTGTGTGTGTGTGTGTGTGTGTGTGTGTGTGTGTGTGTTTAGAAAGTGATAACCTGAATTCTAGATAAATGTATGCTGCAAAGTGGGTCAAAATGCTGGTCTCGATCTTATCTGTTTCTATCAGACATGCACACACGAGCGAATGTGCAGCGTGCATACACCATGTGTTAATAGTTGTAGTTTGTCTTGTGCATGCCATGCCAGCGCTGGTGGGGAGGTTCAACTTTTGACCCGCAGACGAAAGTTGAAGAGAGCAATTGTTGACTTTTATTGTTAAAGCGTTGTGCAGTTATTGTGTGAGGAGCTTTGAGTGTGAGGAGCATTCGACACTGATATGAAGTGAGCATTGTGGTGTCTGCACAGCACAAGTTTCGACTGAGAAAAGACATTAGGTGTTTTATGTGTCGTGTGTAAGGACACGATATGGAAAGGAGTCAAACATGAAGTGACTATTGAGGTGTGTGTGTGTGTGTGTGTGTGTGCGTGTGTGTGTGTGTGTGTGTGTGGGTGTGGGTGGCATTTTAGCTTCAGGAAACATATTTATAGTTCTAATTGCTTATGTTTAAACTGCCGAGAAACATAATGCTGTGGCGTTGGAATAGCGGACGGTTACATTCAGTCATCGGTCACAGCAGTGAAGGTACGCTCTCCTTAAAGTACACGAAACACGGTTTTCAAAGTACAAGTACCTGAAGTTGAAAGCATGCAAATATGATTATGCAAGACAGAAATTAAGACTGAGTATGCAAGGTCACGCGATGTGTAAAATAAGCCTTTACATTCCACGCACCAATTTCCTACCTTGTCACACACACACACACACACACACACACACACACACACACACACACACACACACACACACACACACACACACACACACACACACATACATACACACACACACAAACACGCACAAACACATACACTCACATACACACACTCACTCACATACACACTCACTCTCACTGACACACACACACACACACACACACACACACACACACACACACCTAATTGACATTCACCTCACGGCGAGAAGAGAACAGAACTGACCCCATGGGAGAAATCCCACTTTATTAATCATTTGTTGTCATTACATGATGGTTCCCCTGACGATGAGTTTGTAAGCTCAAACATGTCCCAGCGGTGAAAGTCACATTGTCATCACTCTGTTCGTCTGATGTGGTCGGGCCTTAAGTTTCGCGGACCTCGCAGTTTTTGTCTGTGCATGTTTAGTATTACTTAACTTTATTCATTAAAGTATATTGCATTGTTCATTAAAGTATATTGCATTGTTCATTAAAGTATATTGCATTGTTCATTAAAGTATATTGCATTGTTGTATTTGTGGCTGGGCGAGGGTAAAGATTGGGATGGGGGAAGGGTGCACAATCTTCTCATTTTCTTCCACACACATTTCTGTGAACACTGTACGGTGTTTTAAGTAGTGCACTTATGTGTAACTGTACCGGCACGGTTGGCCTAGTGGTAAGGCGTCCGCCCCGTGATCGGGAGGTCGTGGGTTCGAACCCCGGCCGGGTCATACCTATGACTTTAAAATTGGCAATCTAGTGGCTGCTCCGCCTGGCGTCTGGCATTATGGGGTTAGTGCTAGGATTGGTTGGTCCGGTGTCAGGATAATGTGACTGGGTGAGACATGAAGCCTGTGCTGCGACTTCTGTCTTGTGTGTGGCGCACGTTATATGTCAAGGCAGCACCGCCCTGATATGGCCCTTCGTGGTCGGCTGGGCGTTAAGCAAAAAAAAAAAAAAAAAAAAAAAAATGTGTAACTGTTACCATAGGTACTATACAAGAGAGATCGTTGTTGCGAGCCTAACAGTGACGCCGCACAGTATGCACGTTGTTACTTACTCTAATTGCAACATCTCTTCGCTCAGTATGCCCGTTGTTACTTACTCTAATTGCAACATCTCTTCGCTCAGTATGCCCGTTGTTACTTACTCTAATTGCAACATCTCTTCGCTCAGTATGCCCGTTGTTACTTACTCTAATTGCAACATCTCTTCGCTCAGTATGCCCGTTGTTACTTACTCTAATTGCAACATCTCTTCGCTCAGTATGCCCGTTGTTACTTACTCTAATTGCAACATCTCTTCGCTCAGTATTTGCAGCTATTAGTTCAACGGTCCTCAACAAACAATTGCAAACAGCTGTAGCCACGGGCAGTGATTTGTTTCTTTTGCTCTTTTCTTGTGTGTGTGTGCGTGTGCTGTTTTCCTGTGATTTGTGTGTGTGTCTGTTAAACTGGATGGCTGTATCTAGCTGTGTGTCTGTTAAACTGGATGGCTGTATCTAGCTGTGTGTCTGTTAAACTGGATGGCTGTATCTAGCTGTGTGTCTGTTTAAGAAATGATTTCTTTTCTTGGAGTGTCCATACGTTCTGATCCTTCAATGGATTGTTGCATGCACAATGTGTGCAGGTGTTATTCTGTCCTGGTGTAAGATGTCACAATGTGTGCAGGTGTTATTCTGTCCTGGTGTAAGATGTCACAATGTGTGCAGGTGTTATTCTGTCCTGGTGTAAGATGTCACAATGTGTGCAGGTGTTATTCTGTCCTGGTGTAAGATGTCACAATGTGTGCAGGTGTTATTCTGTCCTGGTGTAAGATGTCACAATGTGTGCAGGTGTTATTCTGTTCTGGTGTAAGATGTCATAATGTGTGCAGGTGTTATTCTGTCCTGGTGTAAGATGTCACAATGTGTGCAGGTGTTATTCTGTCCTGGTGTAAGATGTCACAATGTGTGCAGGTGTTATTCTGTCCTGGTGTAAGATGTCACAATGTGTGCAGGTGTTATCCTGTCCTGGTGTAAGATGTCACAATGTGTGCAGGTGTTACTCTGTCCTGGTGTAAGATGTCACAATGTGTGCAGGTGTTATTCTGTCCTGGTGTAAGATGTCACAATGTGTGCAGGTGTTATTCTGTCCTGGTGTAAGATGTCACAATGTGTGCAGGTGTTATTCTGTCCTGGTGTAAGATGTCACAATGTGTGCAGGTGTTATTCTGTCCTGGTGTAAGATGTCACAATGTGTGCAGGTGTTATTCTGTTCTGGTGTGAGATGTCACAATGTGTGCTGGTGTTATTCTGTCCTGGTGTAAGATGTCACAATGTGTGCAGGTGTTATTCTGCCCAGGTGTAAGATGTCACAATGTGTGCAGGTGTTATTCTGTCCTGGTGTAAGATGTCACAATGTGTGCAGGTGTTATTCTGTCCTGGTGTAAGATGTCACAAAGTGTGCAGGTGTTATTCTGTCCTGGTGTAAGATGTCACAATGTGTGCAGGTGTTATTCTGCCCTGGTGTAAGATGTCCGAAAACATGTGTTTCTCAATTCGTGTCTGACGGTGTTGTGGTGTTTTGTTTAGGATGCGCCATGGGGTTTTGATTGTTTGTATTGTGTCGAGCGAAGTTAAAAATAACCAGTGGTTCGTATTGTTGCTGCTCTACATGCCAGATAGAAAAGCGGGTCGTACGTCAGTTGACGGTGTGTCATTGTCCGTCAGGCGCAGTAATGGAAGTTTGAATCTCAAAATCTGCTTTGATTTTTTTGTTTCAGACCGAAGGACACGAAGAAGGGGTACTGACGGCAGCGTATCTTCCCTCTGATGTCATGACTGTCACACCCAGGTCTTTACATAGCACGTACTGCTCGCCGTGTTATCATCCGGTCTTCCGTTCTTCGCGTGTCTGCAGCCACCTCCAGTGAGACTGCCGCGTGTCACTCGTGGATCCAGAAAACAGACTTTCAAAACACCAGTCAGCGTACAGTATCTTCCAGTTAGCCCTGCAACAATCGGATTAAAAACTTCTAGAATAATCTGGAGAATCTTCAAACAAAAAGGAGGACCATTCAGCAAGAGGAGATTCTTCTCAACGCGATGAAAAACAGAATTTTTCTGGAGCTGGACTCACAAGACAATTTGTCACTTTGTCTCTCTGGCTCCTAAACATCCCTCCAGCTGATGTTTTACGACGTTGATGAGCTCTCCACACAGTCTTCATCTTATCACTCAAGTAGTTTCCTTTAACCAAAGTTGACCTTGTTGACAGACAAGAACTCAGAGACAAGACTCGCTGTTCTGCAAACTCTGATTTCATGTTGTCCGGATGTCACACGGTATGTGGTCGCGTCTTGATTATACACCTAACCCAAATGCTCATCGCTGAAGTTTCAAAATTAATCTTGATCTACGCTGGGTGTGTGTGTCATTGAACTGAAATGCTTTTGCAGTAATTTTCTCGTGCAACCAGTCCGTGTCAGGTTTGGCAAGAAACATAACTATGTCTGTTTGAAAGGAGAAACATAATTCAACACCTTGAAGACAGCTTTCTGGTGACAGGAGAATGCTCGTTTGTGTACCGTGAAAGCGATCCTCCGTGCAGAATTCAGAGGTGAAGAAATTAAATACCCGGATGTAGCTGCAGTTTGCCGGTTGGCAGACGCCAGTTGTACTAATTATAGAGATAGATAATACCGTACGTTGCAGACGATAAGTGTGCTTGTACATAGATAAGCAACGTAATAGGTTGCTGTCTCTCTTTTCTGTGAAACCCCGCCTCATCTGTCAGGATTTGCAGTGTTGAATTTCATCAATAGCGGGGAACGTAGCATTCGCCAACCACCCGTCTTCAGTTGAGCAAAGTGCTTCTGTGCTGTGTGAAGTAACGTGTACTGATATCACTATTGAGGAGAGTGTTGTTATGTTGTGTAGAGTAGATGAAAGTGAAACTCTGGACTCGTCATGCGTGTGGCTGCCTTTCAAATAAAACACTTGTGTGTGTCTATTGACGCAAGGACTGTTTGACATCGACCAACTGATCTTCTTCGTCTTCTGAAGTCTCTAAATATTGCAGGAAAGAGTAACCTTTGCAGACACTACAAACATACTTACAATGGAAAAAGAAATACTGTGGTACTATGACTGAGTCTTGGGTGAAAGTACAGCTCGTCAATGGCTCAGACCAAGGTATAAACCAAACTGTAGCCCTGCTACTGAATGATTGATGTAGATTTAAGCCAATCCACGAACAATGGTTGTGTGGCTAAATGGCTACACCTTTCAAGTGGACTTCCAACGGGCAGTATCAACCTACAAATCAGTCTCATGTTCTGTGATTGATTCCTTGCTTTGCAATACTTAACATTACTCACGATGGCTGAAATGATCCTAAAACAGATACTGACCTCGGTGTGATCAATCTGAAAACGAGTCCTTTTGACATTCATTGAAACCTTGACGCGATAACTTTATAGTAACCCAGTCAAGATGACTGGAATTAACGACAACGTTATTCCTACTAACGTCATTAAACCCTTCACGTGATAACTATACAGTCACCCAGTGACGATAGCTGAGATCAACAATAATATTATTCCTAAAAACAGTTATTGAAACCTTCACCTTTTTCTAACCCAGTGACGACGGTTGAGATCAAACTGAAAACAAGTCGTACTAACAGTCATTGAACCTTCAAAGCGATAACTTTATAGTACCCCAGAGACAATGGCTGAGATCAACCTGAAGATCAACCTGACGTACGGTGATGAGTTCATGAGCGCCAACGTGGACCGCGAGATCTTGCTGTGGCAGTTCGTGTGCTGGGGCATCTTCCTGCCCATCGTAGCGCTCGTGGGTCTGGTGGGTAACGTCATCACCATCGTGGTGCTGTGGCGCAAAGAGATGCAGTCCACCACCATCCTCTACATGCGAGGTCTGGTCATCACGGATACCGGCATCCTGCTGACCGCGGTCATCGTCCTCACGCCATTCTCGTGCGCCGTGTACCTGAGCAACGACAGCCTGCTCTACTTCCTGGACAACATCTACCCGGTGATCTACACCCCGATCAACTACATGGTCATGACGCTGCAGACGTGCAACGTGTGGATCACGGTGTCGGTGTCCGTGGAGCGCTACATCGCCATCTGCCACCCGTTCCGCGCTGCCAGGCTGTGCACGCGCCGCAAGACCGTGGTAGTCATTGTCATGATCTGCCTGGTGTCCGTGGTCTACAACATCCCGCGACTCTTCGCCACCTTCGCGAGGCAGTGCAACGAGGACGAGAGTGCCGAGGTGTCGGGTGACGGCTGCTACTCGCTGGCCGACACGGCGTTCGGCAAGGCCTACCTGTACAAGACGATCTACTCCTCCATCCTCTACACCATCCTCATGTTCGTCATCCCGCTCGCCTCGCTCTTCATCCTCAACGTCTTCCTCATCCAGGAGTTGATGCGGATGCAGAGACGGCGCAGCGGGACCAACATCCACGACGAGAACGAGGCCAACCTGAGTCTGGTGCTGGTGCTGATTGTGGTGGTCTTCATCTTCTGCCAGTCCCCCGGCCTCGTGGCGCAGTTCGACTTTGTCTTCGCCTTCCCCACCTTCCTCAAGTGGCTGGCTGTCAGCAACCTGCTCTTCGTCATCAACTCTGCCGTCAACTTTCTCATCTACACGGCCTTCGGCAGCAAGTTCCGCAAGGTGGGTGAGAGAGAGAGAGAGAGAGAGAGAGAGTTTGTGTGTGTGTGTGTGTGTGTGTGTGTGTGTGTGTGTGTGTGTGTGTGTGTGTGTGTGTGTGTGTGTGTGTGTGTGTGTGTGTGTGTGTGTATCTGATAATTTTAAGACAGGCTTCCAATTTTTCTTGAAACTTCCTGAATCTCCTTGAATTTTATCATTCATTTGTAAGACCTTTGAATCTGCCCCTGTTTAGTCAAAGTTACCTGAAGATCGACTTTAAAACTACAAAATGGTTTTCTCAGGTTTATTTGAAATACGGTGCAGGTGAAAAATCCTGGAAATCTTAAAATCTTAATTGTTCACCTTATTTTGCTGTTATGACCATAACGAATCGTGTTTCTTATGTCGTATTGCGTGGACAGGATGTTATGTTTTAAGCCTCATTGAATGGATAACAAAGAACGTCATGTCCTTATGTCCCCAGGTGTTGCTGCGTGTCTTCCGCCGTCTGTACGGTCATCCCCGCTCCCTGTCGCTGCGGGGGTCAGTGGCCACCACCAACGGCTACGAGCTGACCGCCGTCCAGGACAACCAGACCACCGTGGTGGATACGCTGGATAGAGAGCTGTTGCTAAGGAACCTGACCGCCGCCAACACCAGCAAGGCCCGCGAGTCGCACGTCAAGCCTGACGTCGTCCCGGTCAGCGAGAGACTCGCCACCATCAAGGCGGTCAGTTCGGACAGCGTCCACAGCGAGGAGAAGCCGTTGACCGCACACGACAGCTCCGACAGCTTGACCAACGAGCGAGCGCCGCTCACACACAGCCACAGCTACGACAGTGTCAAGTCTGACCCCTCGCTAACTCACAGTCACAGTGCGGACAGTGTCAAGTCTGACCCCTCGCTAACTCACAGTCACAGTGCGGACAGTCTCAAAGATGACCCCTCGCCGCTGACCAAGAAAGACAGCTCGGACAATGTCCAGACAGAGGGGTCGCCACTGGTCAAGAGACCCAGCTGCCACAGTTTGAAGGAGGAGAAGGTAGTGCTGGCACGGAACGGTAGTTCGACCAGTGTGCAGACAGAGGAGTCCCCTCTGACCAAGAGACCCAGTTGTCACAGCTTGAGAGAGGGAAAGACAGCGATGGCACGGAACGGAAGTTGTCACAGCCTCCCACTGACCCAGAACAGCAGTGCCACGTGCCACAAGAAGGCGCTGTCCAACAACAACACGTGTGACAGTGTCAGAGACGAGGTAGCGGGCATGAAGAGACACGTCAGTAGTGACAGCATCAAGTTGCACAGACTGCCGGTCACGGTGTCAGTGACGTCAAACGGGGGTGTTGGAGAGGGCAGTAACGGGGTGAACGGGGACCACTACCCGCTCGGCCACTGTATCGCGGTCAACGGACCCACCCCTGCCCACGTATAAGTGACGTCACCTCGTGTGGTGACGTCACCTTATGTGTGACGTCACCTCGTGTAGTGACCACACCTCGTGTAGTGACCACTCGTCGTGTAGTGACGTCATCTCGTGTAGTGACGTCACCTCGTGTAGTGACCACACCTCACTGCCCCGCCCTCTCTGTGTTCAGTGTCCGCCGACACATCTAGTCTCCACATCACGCAAAGCTGACCGGCTCATCGACTGCCACAGTGGAAACAGACCATGAGTTGTGATAGACAGGCAGTTGATGGGAAGCTGCGTGTTCGGGTGTTCTGACGCAACTGTCGTATGACGTACTTCTTGTCACAGCGGGTATATGTGATGTCATCTCAACGGTTCTCAAGATCACGTGTACTACAATAATGTGTTAACTTCTACGGGTTTTACTCACTGTGTTTAGCGGCAAAGACTGTGTTTTTGCTTTTTATTACATTTAGTCAAGTTTTGACTAAATGTTTTAACGTAGAGGGGGGAATCGAGACGAGGGTCGTGGTGTATGTGTGTCTGTCTGTCTGTCTGTCTGTCTGTCTGTGTGTGTGTGTAGAGCGATTCAGACTAAACTACTGGACCGATCTTTATGAAATTTGACATGAGAGTTCCTGGGTATGATATCCTCAGACGTTTTTTTCATTTTTTTGATAAATGTCTTTGATGACGTCATATCCGGCTTTTCGTGAAAGTTGAGGCGGCACTGTCACGCTCTCATTTTTCAACCAAATTGGTTGAAATTTTGGTCAAGTAATCTCCGACGAAGGCCGGACTTCGGTATTGCATTTCAGCTTGGTGGCTTAAAAATTAATTAATGACTTTGGTCATTAAAAATCTGAAAATTGTAAAAAAAAATTTTTTTTATAAAACGATCCAAATTTACGTTCATCTTATTCTCCATCATTTTCTGATTCCAAAAACATATAAATATGTTATATTTGGATTAAAAACAAGCTCTGAAAATTAAAAATATAAAAATTATCATCAAAATTAAATTTTCGAAATCAATTTAAAACACTTTCATCTTATTCCTTGTCGGTTCCTGATTCCAAAAACATATAGATATGATATGTTTGGATTGAAAACACGCTCAGAAAGTTAAAACGAAGAGAGGTACAGAAAAGCGTGCTATCCTTCTCAGCGCAACTACTACCCCGCTCTTCTTGTCAATTTCACTGCCTTTGCCATGAGCGGTGGACTGACGATGCTACGAGTATACGGTCTTGCTGCGTTGCATTGCGTTCAGTTTCATTCTGTGAGTTCGACAGCTACTTGACTAAATGTTGTATTTTCGCCTTACGCGACTTGTTACATTTAGTCAAGTTTTGACTAAATGTTTTAACGAATCGAGACGAGGGTTGTGGTGTATGTGTGTCTGTCTGTCTGTCTGTCTGTCTGTGTGTGTGTGTAGAGCGATTCAGACCAAACTACTGGACCGATCTTTATGAAATTTGACATGAGAGTTCCTGAGTATGATATCCTCAGACGTTTTTTTCATTTTTTTGATAAATGTCTTTGATGACGTCATATCCGGCTTTTCGTGAAAGTTGAGGCGGCACTGTCACGCTCTCATTTTTCAACCAAATTGGTTGAAATTTTGGTCAAGTAATCTCCGACGAAGTCCGGACTTCGGTATTGCATTTCAGCTTGGTGGCTTAAAAATTAATTAATAACTTTGGTTATTAAAAATCTGAAAATTGTAAAAAAAAAATTTTTTTATAAAACGATCCAAATTTACGTTCATCTTATTCTCCATCATTTTCTGATTCCAAAAACATATAAATATGTTATATTTGGATTAAAAACAAGCTCTGAAAATTAAAAATATAAAAATTATGATCAAAATTAAATTTTCGAAATCAATTTCAAAACACTTTCATCTTATTCCTTGTCGGTTCCTGATTCCAAAAACATATAGATATGATATGTTTGGATTGAAAACACGCTCAGAAAGTTAAAACGAAGAGAGGTACAGAAAAGCGTGCAATCCTTCTCAGCGCAACTACTACCCCGCTCTTCTTGTCAATTTCACTGCCTTTGCCATGAGCGGTGGACTGACGATGCTACGAGTATACGGTCTTGCTGCGTTGCATTGCGTTCAGTTTCATTCTGTGAGTTCGACAGCTACTTGACTAAATGTTGTATTTTCGCCTTACGCGACTTGTTACATTTAGTCAAGTTTTGACTAAATGTTTTAACGAATCGAGACGAGGGTCGTGGTGTATGTGTGTCTGTCTGTCTGTCTGTCTGTGCGTGTGTGTGTGTAGAGCGATTCAGACCAAACTACTGGACCGATCTTTATGAAATTTGACATGAGAGTTCCTGGGTATGATATCCTCAGACGTTTTTTTCATTTTTTTGATAAATGTCTTTGATGACGTCATATCCGGCTTTTCGTGAAAGTTGAGGCGGCACTGTCACGCTCTCATTTTTCAACCAAATTGGTTGAAATTTTGGTCAAGTAATCTTCGACGAAGCCCGGACTTTGGTATTGCATTTCAGTTTGAAGGCTTAAACATTAATCAATGAGTTTGGTCATTAAAAATCTGAAAATTGTAAATAAAATTATTTCTTCATAAAACGATCCCAAAATAATTTCATCATATTTTCCATCATTTTCTGATTCCAAAAACATATAAATATGTTATATTTGGATCAAAAACAAACTCTGAAAATTAAAAATATAAAAATTATCATCAAAATTAAATTTTCGAAATCAATTTAAAACACTTTCATCTTATTCCTTGTCGGTTCCTGATTCCAAAAACATATAGATATGATATGTTTGGATTAAAAACACGCTCAGAAAGTTAAAACGAAGAGAGGTGCAGAAAAGCGTGCTATCCTTCTCAGCGCAACTACTACCCCGCTCTTCTTGTCAATTTCACTGCCTTTGCCATGAGCGGTGGACTGACGATGCTACGAGTATACGGTCTTGCTGCGTTGCATTGCGTTCAGTTTCATTCTGTGAGTTTGACAGCTACTTGACTAAATGTTGTATTTTCGCCTTACGCGACTTGTTATTTAATAGACTGACATGCAACGTACAGGGTTTAAGGTATATGAACTACCCCTAAAAGACACATATGCTCAAAGTTATTGTTTTTCGTTGCATATTGCTCTCATAAATATTTCACCTAAAGAAAGCCCGACAAAACTTTGATGGAAGGGACTTGTTGGTTAACTATGTAGAGGTGGTGTTGTGCGAGTGTTGGTTACCTTTTTAGATTCACGACGAATGATTTGTTCTCTGTGGTTCAATATGTCTGCGATCTGCAGAAGCCACACTGCGTGAGTGAGTATTGTGTTGTTGGTGACACAGGATTAACCATGTTGATGACACTGGATTAACGTTGTTGGTGATACAGGAAAAACGTTGTTGTGTTATGATGATACAGGATTAACGTTAGTGATACAGGATTAACCATGTTGATGAAACAGGATCAACGTTGTTGAGCACACAGGATTAACGTTGTTGTGTTTTTATGATACAGGATTTAAAGTTGTTGCGATCCTTGTGGTCACGTGAGGTCTGCAGACACGGGCTGACTGTGATTTAGTTCCACTGTCATAACGGCATGATGAAACACGCTGTCTTGATCACCAGCCAGCAGAAGATACGTGTACAGCAGCTAGGTGCGTCATCGTGCTATGGACATGCCATAGTTTGATCATGTCAACCTCAGTCAACGTTTGTTATTGTTGATTTTGATAATTAGATACATTGATGTTTTGACGCTATCTGTAACCCACTACAACATTGGAATGGACTCGGTTTGTTGTACATAAAGAGAAGTGTCGTTTGGTCGAAAAGAAAATTCGAAAGAAATGTTGCCTTCGTCAAAAGCCAATAACCATGAAAGAAAAACAGTTCTTCTTCAGGTCTTCTATACAGTGTGAACATCCGTTATGAATGCCAAGAGTAGTGTAAAGAGTTCTGAACATATCCAGTAACACAAAAAAATCACGTCAACAGATAACCAGTAAACATCTGCTGATAAAAACAACCAGTAAATAATGTGATCTGAACAAAACCAGTAGCACAACCAGTAATGTGAACCGTTCTGAACTCAACCAGTTGTGTGAACTGATAACCAGTAGTTATCTTCTGATATGTATGCAACCAGTAATGTGAACTGAACACAACCAGTAATGTGAACTGAACACAACCAGTAATGTGAACTGAACACAACCAGTAATGTGAACTGAACACAATCAGTAAGGTGAACTGATAACCAGTAAATATCTGCTGATAAATACACCCATTAATGTCAACTGAACCCAACCAGTAATGTGAACTGAACACAACCAGTACTGTGAACTGAATCAAACCAGTAAGGTGAACTGAACACAACCAGTAATGTGAACTGAACACAACCAGTAATGTGAACTGAACACAATCAGTAAGGTGAACTGATAACCAGTAGTTATCTTCTGATATGTATGCAACCAGTAATGTGAACTGAACACAACCAATAATGTCAACTGAACACAACCAGTAATGTGAACTGAACACAACCAGTAATGTCAACTGAACACAACCAATAATGTGAACTGAACACAACCAGTAAGATGAACTGAACACAACCAGTAATGTGAACTGATAACCACTAACATGTGTTGATCGTCGATCCGGACAGAAAGCAGGAAGATGTTAAACTTTTAACTGTGCCAGATGTGACGCACTGGTCACGTGTTGCAAGATGGAGCGTGCTATTTGAACGCTGTAGTGTGAGGACCAAAGGGCAGAATGTGATGCAGGGACGATTATACATTATTTTGTTATTTAGCTGTAACCTCGTGCGTGTCTTGGCGCGTAGCTCTGTCTGGCAGAGTAGTCTTCGTTGTGCTGTCAGTGTTCTGTGTGTGTGTTTCATTTAATCTTTCTTTCTTTTTCGTATTTCATTGTGTGTTGCGTGATTGTCTGTTTATGATCAGAGTTTGCCTCGCTTAAGATTGTCAACGACTGAAAGTATAGGCATGCTCTGTTAAATTGATGTTGCTGACTCTGTTCTAACGCTGAAGTAACACCACAACAAATCAATACATGCATCTATCACAGCTGCTAATCCTATATGTACAGTAAAAATAACTCCATTTTATTTATCTAAATTGAAAAACAATTTGTTCAACTTTTGAAGCATGCTTTAGAAACTTTAATAATTGAAGACCTTAAAAAATGAATGTGTGTGTGTAGTGTGTGTGTGTGTGTGTGTGTGTGTGTGTGTGTGTGTGTGTGTGTGTGTGTGTGTGTGTGTGTGTGTGTGTGTGTGTGGCATATGCAGTTGAATTAATCAGTCAGATACTTTCCATCGTCGATTTTGTTTATGTGTTTCTTGTAACTTCAAGTTAATAGATGTCGTTATCATAATAAAATGCAGTTTGTCATGGGATTAACAATAATATATATGGCACGAGTTGCTGGAAAAGAATCACAAAAGTTGGAATTTCTGTCACTTTCAAATACCTAGTTTTAAACAAACGTTCACTATGATTCAAAGTTTTATCTTTGCCTTGGAGAAAAGTATATTACAAAATCCTTCTGTCACTATTTGCTGAATGGCCTGTGTGTTCCAACATGTTGGCATAATTATTGTCGTGTCGCTATTTGCTGAAACCCGCTGTCCTTACCTGACTCCGGTCAAGTGGATTTTGTTCCTTGATTTTCTCTTTCTTCTCATTTCTTCGCAATCACACGGGCGCACCTTTTTTACATTTAGTCAAGTTTTGACTAAATGTTTTAACGTAGAGGGGGGAATCGAGACGAGGGTCGTGGTGTATGTGCGTGTGTGTGTGTGTCTGTCTGTGTGTGTGTGTGTGTGTGTGTAGAGCGATTCAGACTAAACTACTGGACCGATCTTTATGAAATTTGACATGAGAGTTCCTGGGTATGAAATCCCCGAACTTTTTTTTCATTTTTTTGATAAATGTCTTTGATGACGTCATATCCGGCTTTTCGTGAAAGTTGAGGCAGCACTGTCACGCTCTCATTTTTCAACCAAATTGGTTGAAATTTTGGTCAGGTAATGCTCGACGAAGCCCGGACTTCGGTATTGCATATTTTTAATTACAAGTTTCCGATTTTTAATGACCAAACTCACTCATTAGCTTTTAAGCCACCAAGCTGAAATGCAATACCAAACCCCGGCCTTCGTCGAAGATTGCTTTGCCAAAATTTAAATCATTTTAATGGAAAAATGAGGGTGTGACAGTGCCGCCTCAACTTTTACAAAAAGCCGGATATGACGTCATCAAAGGTATTTATCGAAAAAATGAAAAAAATGTCCGGGGTTATCATACCCAGGAACTCTCATGTCAAATTTCATAAAGATCGGCCCAGTAGTTTAGTCTGAATCGCTCTACACACACACACAGACAGACAGACAGACAGACACACATACACCACGACCCTCGTCTCGATTCCCCCCTCTATGTTAAAACATTTAGTCAAGTTCATGTTGGTTTAGTTTTCTCTTTTTTGGGTGATCTTTTCCCTTCGCTGTTGTTAGTGTGTGTATGTGTGTGTGTGTGTGTGTGTGTGTGTGTGTGTGTGTGTGTGTGTGTGTGTGTGTGTGTGTGTGTGTGTGTGTGTGTGTGTTTTCCTGTTTTGTCACGTTTAAAAACAAAACAAAACATAAATGATCTTTGACAGGAACAAAACTAATTTATAAGATAGAAATTGAAATGTGTGAGGTCTTATGAAATTTGTTAAGACTTATCGTTCAGTCAGAATGATGGGTTGCTATGTCATTTGTTTGAATTGAGAGGGTCAAAAGATAGACCGTTGTGCATCCGGCTAGAGACAATAGTGCAACCCGCTCCCTGCTCATGGGAAAACAACAATCCAAACACGTGCTATTGTAACCATACTTGTGATGCTAAAAGTGTTGACATCCCTTGATAGATTAACCTCATGCCAGTTGCTATATATTCGGAAAGAAGAGGTTGTGTTTTATTTGCCGGATCAGACTGCTCTGGCTATTTTGAGACAAACACTGAATGATGTGATATGTGATGCTATTATGGGGGGGGGGGTGCCCTGTTTATCAGCAATAATTGTCATGAAAATAGCAGCTGGATGTTCCTGCATGCGGGAAATACCGGTACCCACGCTCACTCACGTGTTTCCCTTCCCAGTTGGTGTGTTGCACGTGTCGGGAAATCACCACACTGTCAACACTGTAATTAAAAAGTAGATATTTTAAAACGCGGGTTGATCGAAATAATTATAGTAATAATAATAAATAACTTTTCTACAGCGCGAGTCCCATCAATTGGCTCCAGGCGCTTTACAAATAGTCTTCATAAACTATCTCAAAGGGCAAGTTGTCTGGGAATCTAAACAGATATGCTTATGTTTTGTATTCCAGAATGAATTTCCGAATAGTGTGTTCACACAAAATTGGTCATGGTATGCTCAGACTGAATGCTTCCAAGACAAGATTACGTCAGAAACTGAATTGCGACCGTCCGTTCACCAATATCTTTAAAATAATAATATGAAATAATTAAGGATTGAAAACTTTCTATTATTAACAGCTATTGTGTTTTCAGCGTAGCAATAGGGCCCGATATTTAGACGAGACAAGTATAATGCCGACGAGTCGAAGACGAGTCGCATTATACTTGTTCGAGTCTAAATATCGGACCCTATTGCTACGATGAAAACACAATAGCGTTTATATAGCTATTCTGACATTAAATTCTGTGTTAAAATCATGTTTTTGTCAGCAACAAGTACCAGAATGGTCCATGTCGTTTATTGCAGACGACGTTTCCCTTTCCGCATGAAGCCACGGAAATAACCGAACATCGAAAAACCCACGGACATGTATTACGGAGAAAACTCGAGATAACCGGATGTTTAGCATTACGTCAATATGCTAGGAATCATATGACGTCATGACGTATCATGCTTGCCTACGTATATTGTATGTTCGAAAGTCTGACTTCTGTTGGGAATTCGCGTGGTGAAGACTGCGGTAAATCTGTAGATGATAAGAGAACAAGGATTGTCTCAAAAGAAACGACTAAATGTTTCAGACCGGCAACTTCATTTCAACATTGCACTATACAATGGACGTTCTATGTGACAGGAGAGTTTGCTGATTTTGTGTTAAACATTGGAGAGATGATCAGATCGTCTGCTAGAATCAGAGATAGGTCGCTTCAGATTGCAGCTTCTGGAAATGTGCAAGGTTTGTTGCCTGTTAAAGAACTGGATTTTACACGTAATGTATGTCATGTACAGTAAGCAACAACAAAAACACACACAAAGCAAATGGCATCGTCTGTCGACTAGTCACAGAAACAAACCTGGCGAGGTATGCGTGTACTTTATACACGTGGAAGAAACCGGAACCATGCGTCTTTGTTTACGACAATATGCTTTTGGATATTGAGTAAAATGGCCGACTTCCGCAGCATTATGCTTTGATGATCGGAAGAGACCATCCAATCACAGCCCCCGAATTCCCCCACGTGTTCATCAGAATAGCTATATAGTTCTAATGAGCATAAATGAAAACGTGCCCCTTTTTAGTATCCCCCTCTGTCTTCCTTATTCCTTTCTCGGCATGGACACATGGTGTAGACTGGACACATGGTGTAGACTGGACACATGGTGTAGACTGGACACATGGTGTAGACTGATCATGATGTAGACTGGACACATGATGTAGACTGATCATGATGTAGACTGGACACATGGTGTAGACTGGACACATGGTGTAGACTGATCATGATGTAGACTGGACACATGGTGTAGACTGATCATGATGTAGACTGGACACATGGTGTAGACTGATCATGATGTAGACTGGACACATGGTGTAGACTGATCATGATGTAGACTGGACACATGATGTAGACTGATCATGATGTAGACTGGACACATGGTGTAGACTGATCATGATGATAATCATCGGTTACAGTTTACAAAGCGTGTTATGTGTGTTTGTGTGATTGTGTGGTCAGTACATGTTAATTTTTTTTTAAATGATAACAAGGGGGTAAGGTATATAGACTTGTCTCGCATTAAACAAACACAAGTGGACACATCAGTTACCAGGTTAGATTTTTCTATTTCAATATTTTGGCGAACTGCCTTCTTCAGGATGTTATTATGAAAGTATGGAATGACGGCACGTGATGCACAGTGTATTGTAATATCATGATGAAGTATTACTCAACAACAACACAACCCGAAGAGCAGAATTATGTTGCAATGCCTGTGTACAATGAAGCTAAGTGGGGAGAGGTTAGGGCTTACAAATGTAGCTTCAAGTGGTCGTAATCTAGGGCAAAGTGACTGCACTATGCCGATGTTTGTTGCGTTTTAGCTTTCAGCTAAATTAGCCCAGGCATTGCACAACCAACGATCGTTCTCTAGACCAGAATTATGCTGACATTTCTTTTTTGTTATTTGTTATTCTGTGTTTGTTTTATCTTATGTTGATTGTGAGGTGTGTGTGTTTGTTTGCTTTTGTTTATTATTTGTTTAAGTGAATGACTTCATTTTGTGGGGCATTGTTGCTGCTAGCACTTTTGTTGCAATTGATCACTACTCACACAAGCATGTAAAAGAACAGAAATCGTCGAGTTTGTCACAGACAATGACCTAGACATTTTGATTTTGACCGAGACTTGGCTCAAGGAGAACGGTGACGACAGTGTTATTGTTGACTTGACACCAGCAAACTATTCCCTCCGATCGTTTCCCCGCAGTGTCACTCGCGGTGGTGGAATAGCAGTGATCTTCAAAAACTCTCTCTCTAGTCATGTGTCGTTTAATTCGGTACTGCCATTTACACATCCATCCTTTGAGTGTGTACAAGTGACACTAGCCCTTCATCAGAAACCAGTTCAGTTGTTTTGCATCTATAGGCCTCCTCCAAACTCAAAAAACAAATTGACTGATGCCATGTTTTTCTCTGAATTTCATGACCTTGTTGACCATTGTAACACTTTGTCTGGAACTCCTGTTTTGCTTGGTGATATCAATGTTCATTTTGATGACTGCAACCACCCTTCCACTGTCAAGATGTTAGATATTTTAGATGTTTTTCAATTCACACAGTCAGTCAGTCATCCAACGCACAAGAAGAATCACATACTGGATTGGGTTATGCATAGGCCTGATGATCATATTGTTCAATCTGTGTCTGTTACACATGTCTTAGCCTCAGATCATTTTTGTGTTTTGTTTGATCTGATGACCCAGTGTCCTCCTCCTCCACCCATGTTTAAGTCTGTCCGCTGTCTCCGTACGATGGATAAAGACGCTTTTAGGGACGAGCTGCAGAACGCGCTGCCCCCCTCCCCCTCCGCTGACCAACTTGATGCCACACTTCGTGCTGCTCTTGACGTTCATGCCCCCGTTTCACGTAGCCTTGTCCGTCCGTCCAAGTCCGCACCGTGGTATTCCAATATCTGTGTCGAACTGCGTGATGCCAAATGTGACCGTAGGCGTGCTGAGCGCAGGTATCTTAAGACTGGTCTTACTGTCCATAAACAAATATTTCAAGGAGCAAAGGACATTGTAACTAAGTTAGTACACGCAGCAAAGACAACCTTCCTCCAAACCCAGATTATTGCTTGCGATTCAAGCAAAAAACTGTTCGATATTTGCTGCCGGTTGACCGGCCGCAGTAAGGTATCCCCACTTCCCACTGTTTTCCCCGCTAGTCAGCTGCCAGATGTATTCAGTGATTATTTCATCAAGAAGGTTTCTGATATTCGTTCTGAACTTGATCAGATGAGTGCACATTCTGCTTCCTCCAGTCATGTTGATGTTCCCACTGATTGTTCTTTTCCATCATTTCAGCCAATCAGTGAAAAAGACCTTAAATCCATTATTCTGAAGTCCAAACCAACAACTTGTCCACTTGATGCCATACCCACACCACTGCTTTTTGAGAATCTTGATGTGTTGTTGCCAACTCTTACTCAAATTGTCAATGATAGCCTGTTATCTGGTGTTTTTCCATCATTGTTCAAAACTGCACTTGTCAAACCACTTCTCAAAAAACCTAGTCTTGATGTCAATATTTTGAAGAATTATCGTCCTGTATCTAACTTATCATTCTTGTCCAAAGTTTTTGAAAAGGTAGTTTTGAAGCAGCTGTTGTCATATTTGAACACCCATGATTTGATCTCGCACTCTCAGTCCGCTTATCGCCCTTCTCACTGTACTGAAACAGCCCTACTTAAAGTAATCAGTGACATTCTGTCTGCTCTGGATGGTGGTGATGTGTCAGTGCTTACCCTACTTGACCTTTCTGCAGCGTTCGACACGATTGACCATGTCACGCTTCTCCATAGACTTCAGACTCTGTACGGCATATCCGGTCCACCGCTAGCATGGCTTGAGTCCTATCTCATTGGCAGGACTCAGGCTGTGCTTGTCGATGGCCAGATGTCTGCTCCAGCCCCACTTTCTTTCGGCGTTCCTCAAGGTTCAGTACTCGGTCCCATCCTTTTCATCATGTACACTAAGCCCCTCTCCACACTGATTCAAAACCATTCTGTTTTAAATCAGTCTTTTGCTGATGACACCCAGCTGTATAAACCCAGTCCCCCTGCAGAGACACATTCCGCCATCAAGACCATTCAGACATGCATCACTGATGTTAAATCTTGGATGGTCGATAACAAACTCAAGCTGAATGATGATAAGACTGAAGTCTTACTGTGCAAAAAGAAGAACACTACATTTCCCTCTCCCCAACCTGTTTCTGTTCAAATAGGCAATACCGACATTCTTTTCTCACCATCAGCTAGAAACCTTGGATTCACCCTTTCATCTGACATGACCCTTAACAAACATATATCTTTAGTCTGTAGAGCAGCTTATTTTGAGCTTCGTAAGATCAGCACCATTCGCCACACACTCTCCTCTCAAACAACTAACACTCTTGTCTGTGCCTTTGTTCTTTCTAAACTTGACTACTGCAACTCTCTTCTCTCTGGCTGTCCTCTGTACCTCCTGCATAAACTACAAAAGGTCCAAAACTCGGCAGCACGCCTCATTCTCAAAGCACGAAAACGAGATCACGCAACACCACTTCTTCACACACTGCACTGGTTACCTATTCAAGCCCGCATTGACTACAAACTGTCCACCCTCTGCTTTAACTTCTTTTCTGGCTCGTCTCCTGCTTACTTCTCTGAACTCCTCACCGTCTATTCTCCAGCAAGACAACTCCGTGCCTCTTCTGACTGTCGCATCCTTACCATTCCACACACCAAAACCAAAACATACGGACAACGCACTTTTACTTTCTGCGCACCCACACAATGGAATTCTCTCCCCTTTCACATCCGCCACTCTCAGTCACCCCAAGCATTCAAACGAGCACTTAAAACGCACCTCTTCAAGAAATACAACCCCTGATTTTGTTTTCTCAGTCCATCAGTAGGCTACATGTAGTGTATTTGTTGTTTTAGTGATAATGTATATAAACATCTAGGACTGTTTTCAGCATTGTTGATAACATGTTCTGTTTGATTAAGGGTATTCAGCTGGTATTTCCTTGTTTTTTACTACCTATTTTATTCATGTTTTTATTACTTAGTTAGTGGAAGAATCTTTTGTAATGTATGTGTGATGGTGTATGCTTTTAATTAAGCGTTGTTGACTATGAATGTAGATGTAAATGCTTGTATAACTGTGTTTTAATTTTAAATGTGTCAAGCGCAAAGAGCATAATTGTAAAGTTATGATGTTGCGCTATATAAATGCTCATTTATTATTATTATTATTATTACACACAAAAATGGCAGTGAAACCACGAAGTCATAAGTCACAGAGCTATTTGCTTGAGTGTTTGGGGCGGTGAACACTGTCAGCATGATACCATGCAAATGTCCATGTCTGTAAGGGTCCCCTGGGACTGTGGAATGTTTAACCGCTCTCTTTGGAGTCTCAACAACTGCTGATTTCTAACTTCTACGGTCATTTTAATTTTGACGCATTGTTTAAACTGGCAACAACAACAACACAAAGGTGAAAAGGTCCGTTCTCCTAAACTGTGACTTTTACCAAAATCGTATTAGTGTGGAGTTATATTTTGAAATAAGCCTAGTATAATTATTATGCCTTTCGTGTGGACATTGTTCAAAGATATCTGTGTAAGTTGATCGAGTGGTTGTTGTTTTGTTATTGTTGTTTTGTTATTGTTGTTTTGTTATTGTTGTTTTGTTATTGTTGTTTTGTTATTGTTGTTTTGTTATTGTTGTTTTGTTATTGTTGTTTTGTTATTGTTGTTTTGTTATTGTTGTTTTGTTATTGTTGTTTTGTTATTGTTGTTTTGTTATTGTTGTTTTCACGTACATGTCTGCAGGGTAAACGTGCTGCAAACACGGAACACATCATTTCAGAAGGGGGAGGAGGTGGGTGCGGGGCGGGAGGGGGTGTAGGAGGGGTGTCGCCGGTAAGAGTGTATTTCGAAATAGTTCAGTTGTTCTTAACGAACACAAACAAGGAAAAACAACTGCATGGTTCAGTGTTGTAGCTGGAACGAATTTTAAGAGTGATTATTGTACACAGTTGAGTTTCAGACCGTAATTCCATGCGTGCTATTTGTCTCCCCAATGCCATAACTTAAATTACAATGTCTCCGGTGTATCTGGAGAAACATCGACATGTCTGGAAACAAACACAAACAGACCCACGCATCTGTATTACGGGAAAACATTCTTTAAGCAATCACGTAATTGCTGCTTGTACTTGTTTGTAAGCTGCTGCCAGCATTTAAACAATGACTCTCACGCACAGTGAAGGTGGTACGGAAACTGAGTGATTGTGAATATCAATAAATGTTAACCTCTTGTTATAATTGTTTATTTGTTGAACCTTCCGGCGGTGATTTTTGTGGCCGACATTATATGTTATGCAAGATTTGTGGTGTTGAAAGTGTTGCTCTATCGTCAGCCATTCGTCATTGGTGATGAAAGTGTTGCTCTGTCGTCAGCCATTCGTCATTGGTGATGAAAGTGTTGCTCTGTCGTCAGCCATTCGTCATTGGTGATGCAATTATGTTGCGCATGAACGCTATTGAAATAAATGTTGATCTGAATTCGTTTTCATTCATGTGTGTGTGTGTGTGTGTGTGTGTGATTGTGTGTGTGTGTGTGTGTGTGTGTGTGTGTGTGTGTGTGTGTGCGTGCGTGGCGGTGTGTGTGTGTGTGTGTGCGTGGCGGTGTGTCATATGAAAACGAGTGTTCACTGAAGAGGCGGAGTCCGTGGGGAAGAAAAAAAAAATATAAAAGAAAAAATCCGTGAATCATTTTCATGCCCAGTGACCTCGATCGCCCCACACGTGTCAGCCCGGTGTGGTGCACAGATTTTTTTTTGGTTTTTTTAAATCTCGGCCAATGTTCAAACTGGGTCATCAGCTCCTCGCAAACCAGACAGCGAGACTGGTTAACTGTAGTCGTGCTCTGTCAAGAAAAACACCTGTGCTGTATGTTCTTGTTGTTGTCAGTCTGTGCATGTTGTCTTATTTTGTTTACTTTTAGTCAATTTTAGATTACATGTGTTAACAAAGACGGGGAATGGAGACGAGGGTCTTGGTGTGTGTGTGTGTGTGTGTGCGCGTTTGTGTGTGTGTGTGTGTGTGTGTATGTATGTGTGTGTATGTATGTGTGTGTGTGTGTATGTGTGTATGTGTGTGTGTGTGTGTGTGTGTAGAGCGATATTTTTGTTTGTTTGCTTAACGCCCAGCCGACCACGAAGAACCATATCAGGGCGGTGCTGCTTTGACCTTTAACGTGCGCCACACACGTACAAGACAGAAGTCGCAGCACAGGCTTCATGTCTCACCCAGTCACATTATTCTGACACCGGACCAACCAGTCCTAGCACTAACCCCATAATGCCAGACGCCAGGCGGAGCAGCCACTAGATTGCCAATTTTAAAGTCTTAGGTCCGGCCGGGGTTCGAACCCACGACCTCCCGATCACGGGGCGGACGCCTTACCACTAGGCCAACCGTGCCGGTGTAGAGCGATATGTGAGTAAACTACTGGACCGATCTTTATACCAAGGAAATCTCATGTAAAGTTTCATGAAGATCGGTTCAGTATTTTAAAAACAATTTCATCTGATTCTTTTTGGTATCGTGATTCCAACAACATATATAGAAATGTTACGTTTGGATTAAAAGCAAGGTCTGAAAATTAGAAAGAATATCAAAACGCGCGTTTAACTGTGAAATGCTGTACGCTAATGCACTATACTGGCTTGTCACTTTCTGAACGATCTCTGTTGTGAGAACGTGTCGGCAAGTCCGCAAGGCATGAATGCCGGTGATACAGCTGTGCAGTATCCCAGCTAGCAAGCTTTCGTCGGCCGACTGACGATTTCAGTCGGGTGACGTCGTCAAATGTCGTGTGTCGACGTCCGTTGTCGCGCCGATATCGTTTTGACTGTGTGTAAAACTCAGCAAATGTACGTAATAAACCCCGACATCGGCCCGACGCAATGTTGCTGTCGATAAAAATATGCAGAGTTACGGCAGATAACAACTTGAATTTATTATCATTATTTTAGCATTTGTTACGTCCCCTGTTCAAGCGTCGGGAACGGCGTGACATGACTCTGCAAATGCGAAACTAAATTATTCATATTTGTTGACTTTTTCACATAGGAGTAGGATAATTAATTGTAAGTTTTGTTTGTATATTTGCAATCAAATACAGCATGAGCTCAAACCATGAGTTTTACATTTTAAAAATACGCCATCATATATACTTGAAATACTCTAATAGCTTTCCTTACGGTACAAACAAGATTGAGTGTGAACATGGCCGGCTAGCTGCTACTTTCCCGCGTGAGCGAAGTTTATTTGTTTTCTTAGTTCAAGTTAATATCGAAAGAAGAGACATTCTTGCGAATGTTGGACAGCACATTGATGATATGTTATCCGAGACGAATGTCGCCTCGGGATCTCAATCTGAGTGCTTGTCCCAGTGCCACATGGTGGCGGTGATAGTTGACAAGTTAAAATTGTGGAGCCAAGGACGGATGGAAACCTACAGGTGTGTTCAAGCTGTTAACGTCAACTCGAGGACAACCGACGGATCCAGCGAGTAAGTGATTTTGGTTTTTTTTTCTTTAATGTTAGTTTTGCTGTTATACAGTGGGGGGGGGGGGGGGGAGTACATACTGCTGTATCTGTAGATGTAGATGTAGGTGTTTTGTCCTGTACAGTGGGGGGGGGGGGGGGGGTGGAGTACATACTCATGATACTGCTGAATCTGTAGCTTTAAGTGTGGTTTGCACTGTTACACTTGGGGGGTGGGGTGTATGTATACTGATGTATCTGTAGCTGTAGGTGTGTGTATTGCATTGTAACACTTGGGGGGGGAGGGGGGTACATACTGATCTATCTGTAGCTGGTGGTGTGTTTTGCACTGATGCACACCAATCTTACATGGTCCAATCTTACATGGTCCAACCTTACATGGTCCAAACCTACATGGTCCAATCTTACATGGTCCAATCTTACATGGTCCAACCTTACATGGTCCAATCTTGCATGGTCCAATCTTGCATGGTCCAATCTTACATGGTCCAACCTTACATGGTCCAACCTTACATGGTCCAATCTTACATGGTCCAACCTTACATGGTCCAACCATACATGGTCCAATCTTACATGGTCCAATCTTGCATGGTCCAACCTTACATGGTCCAACCTTACATGGTCCAACCTTACATGGTCCAATCTTACATGGTCCAACCTTACATGGTCCAACCTTACATGGTCCAATCTTACATGGTCCATATATATATTATTGGACCATGTAATATTGGACCATGTAAGATTGGACCATGTAAGGTTGGACCATGTAAGGTTGGACCATGTAAGATTGGACCATGTAAGATTGGACCATGCGTGACCCAACATGGTTTAAAATCGTCACCACGAGTTTTCGTCACACCCAACAATTCAAAGTGTGGTGCAACACACGAACACTATCCAATGTTTTAGCCATTGGTTTGGATGAGCACGACAAACATTTCGTCTGCTTCTAAAGGTGCTACCGCCTCAGAACCGCAGGCGCGAAGAAAAGTTCGCAGGGATTTCCCGATTGCATAACCGGAAACGAAAGGGATCGCTACGAACTAAGTTTCGTTGGTCAATCTAAAGCTCGCTAATAAGCACCATTGTACTTCCTATGTCTTGAATTAACAGCTTTGTGTTGCATGACCTTGGATGACCTTGACCTTGGGTCACATGTATTTTGGTAGGAAAAATGTGTAAAGCAGTTCTTAGTGTATGATGTCATTGCTAGGTTTAGTTATTTGACCTTGACCCTGAAGGCCAAGGTCATGTAAAGGTCAAGGTCAAGCATGTGAGTCGTATGGGCTTTGCCCTTCTTGTTTATACTGCTGTAGCTGTACGGGGAGGGGGGGGTATACTGCTGTAGCTGTTAGTGATTTTTGCACTGTTACACGGGGGGGGGGGGGGGGGGTGGAGTACATACTGCTGAATCTGTAGCTGTAAGTGTGGTTTGCGCTGTTACACTTGGGGGGTGGGGTGTACATACTGATGTATCTGTAGCTGTAGGTATTGCATTGTAACACTTGGGGGGGGGGGGGGGTGTACATACTGATCTATCTGTAGCTGTAGGCGTGTTTTGTACTGTTACACTTGGGGGGGGCGGTTTGTACATACTGATGTAGCTGTAGGTGTGTTATGTACTGTTACAGTAGGCGGGGAGGGGGGGGGTTGAACATACTGCTGTATATGTAGCTGTAGGTGTGTTTTGCACACAGGGGGTGGGGGGGGGGTGGGGTTGTACATACTGCTGTATCTGTAGGTCTAGGTGTGTTTTGCACTCTACACGGGGGAAGGCGGTTGAGTGTTGTACATACTGCTGTATCTGAAGCTGTAGGTATGTTTGGTACTGTTACAGTGGTGGCAGCGGGGGGAGGGGGATGTACATAATTCTGAATCTGTAGCTGTAGGTGTGTTATGTACTGTTACAGTAGGCGGGGAGGGGGGGGGTTGTACATACTGCTGTAGCTGTAGGTGTGTTTTGCACTGTTACTAAGGGGGAGGGGAGGTGTACATACTGCTGTAGCTGTAGCTGTAAGTAATTTGTGCACTGTTACACTTGGGGGGTTGTATATACTGCTGAATCTGTTGCTGTAGGTGTGTTTTATACTGTAATACTGAGGGGGGGGGTGTATACGGCTGTATCTGTAGCTGTAGGTGTGTTTTGTACTGTTACAGTGAGGGCGGTAGGGGCGGGGGGTTCTACATACTGCTGTATCTCTAGCTGGTGATTTGTTTTGCACTGTTACACTGGGGGGGGGGGGGGGGGTTGTACACACTGCTGTATCTGTAGGTTTGTTTTCCACTGTAACACTGGGGGGAGGGGGGTTATACTGCTGTAGCTGTAGCTGTAAGTGAATTTTGCACTGTTACACTTGGTGGGGGGGGGGGTGGTGGTGGTACATACTGCTGTATCTGTAGCTGCACCCAGCCAGCAAGACATTAGCGGCCGATAGTCGGCCGAACACCCTTCAAAAAGTCGGGCAGGTGACGTCAAAAGATACGACGCGGGTGTTGGCCCGACTAACTT
>NC_090246.1:6098417-6103168 GCF_037325665.1 Littorina saxatilis | reverse complement strand
ATACATGGAACAGCATATTTAACATCGTTGTAACACATATAGGCTACTAATGCCTACATTTACACACTTGCAGAGGAACAACATCTTTTAATTTCCATAACAATTGCACATCGTTCCGTCATTTCTTAGGGCCCAGCGCGGAACAAAAGCAAGCCCAGCGCGGAACGCAGACAAAAATGTAGGGGGCCCAGCGCGGAACAAAACGTACACCACTTGCTTGTTTTGATTGCTTCTTATGACATAATGATGACGTATTGAAGCACGAAATTAATACAGATGATCATAGCTATACCCAAAATAGTAACAATAGAGGAATATTTGTTGTTCAAATCCATGTTTGAGAGAAATTTACATTGAACCTTCATTTTTCACACAAAAATCCGCATGCAGGCCTTACATTCGGCCACTGTCAATTAGCCAGATAATCAATAGACGTAAGTAGCTGTCTACAAAGAAAGCAATTATTCCCCTTTCTACTGACATTCATCAATTTTAGCTTAGACAAGTGTGAAAGTCATAGTTTGTGTTTATATAAAGACAGTTACTTTGCGTGACGGAGGAACAACGGGCCCGGCTGAAATAAGGCGGAACACAGTCCCCGGTGTGTTGTGAAAGTTTGAAAAAAGAAAAGCCCGAAAGCAGGGTCACGCAAGGGTCGTAGCAGACGACGGTTTATGCGGCACATCGCCGTTCCTCTCAACAGTCAAAAGCCATCGCTAGAGTTCTTGTGAACCACAGCCGTTTGTTTCGTGGATAAAAATGTGCTATTGTAGATAAGCTCACATCGAGTCGCATTCAAATGACTAACTGACGACTACATTGTGAAAAAGGGAAACTGGATCACACGGGTTCACGATGGCTCAGGGGTAAAATAAACCACGCAAAAATAAATTCTTCGAAAATTGTTCGATCTTTACGGAGGGCACCTAGGATGTTCTCAATCGGTGAGTGTTTAAATGACAGGGTGTTTGTACTGTGTGTAAAAGCCTGACCGTATCTGTGATGGTTTACGGGAGGCTTACTGTGCCTTTAATATAAATAAATCGCAATTCAAGACTCAAATACTATAACATTTGAATGTCCTGATAAAAACGATAATAAATGCCTTGCAGTGCCGGGCGGTTTAAAAAAAATGTAATTCACATTGGTTCTGAATTGCATAATCATCAAGACTTTTTTGAAAAATCACTCACTGAAACAGACGCAGCACGCGCGCCTGCCGCTTAAACACACACACACACACACACACAAACACACACACACACACACAAACACACACACACACACATAAAACACACACACACACACACACACATACACACACACACACACACACACACACATACATACACAGAGGCACCACTGTTTATACGGTTTTAAAATACTATGCAACACATGTAACCCAAACAAAACATGTTTCCGTACCCCTTCTTTTATTAAAACACAGCTTCGGCCCTTGATCATAATTAGGCCTAAAAAAAAATAGGTGTGGTTACGGTAACCCGACCTACCCTATTTTTAGGGGCCGACCCTATAACTTTTTATTACATTTGTCCAAAAAACACACAAAAAACAAGAAAACGAGTGCAGAAAACGCAATGAAAGCAAAAGCGCTCGAGTCGCACACTTATTTCCCTGTCAAGTAGGTTTAATTTGTACACATTAGAAAAAAAAGTTAAAAAAAAAAAAAGGGATTGGCTACCTTCCTACTCTATTTTTTTTGGCTATGTTACCGTAACCACACCTATTTTTTTTTTTTTTGCCTAATGAAAACGAGTGTCTACCAAATTCTTCCCCGTGCATATCAAACCGTTTTTCTCGTGCATATCAAACCGTGTGGTTGACCTTAAAGGCCAACATCCACAAGAATTTTTCTCCTGGAGCGACCTAAACTTGAACCCGAGGCAGTTCGCCAAAAAGAACCGCCGATCACGAGAAAAGCATGCGTATCGCATGCGAGACGATTTGCAAGCCAGCCAGCGCAGCAGCGGGTGGGGATTTGGTCTCGGCAAAGAAACAAACAATGCAGTGTTTGATCTCGGTGAGACTGAAAGAGAGACAGAGAGCACGAGAGAGAGCGACAGGGACACAGTGATTCAAGGCGCACAACTCTAGTAAAGTTGTCGTAGCACGTCCGCCTATGGCCAAAGTGATCCGGGTTCGATTCCCGGCATGTGTGGTCTATGTTTTTTTTGTTTTTGTTTTTATTCTTGTTTACTATTGTTTACTATGAACGTTTTAATGTTTTATTTTACTCTAATAATTTTTTTAATTGTGTAAAATAAATTAAAAAATTTTTTAAATCCACGTGCACAAGACAAAAACTTTCATACTGGGGGAGCGAGCCAGTCTGAAGAGTACTCGGGTCCAATGCCAGCGTTTTTACATTTAGTCAAGTTTTGACTAAATGTTTTAACGTAGAGGGGGGAATCGAGACGAGGGTCGTGGTGTATGTGTGTCTGTGTGTGTGTGTGTGTGTCTGTGCGTGTGTGTGTGTGTGTGTCTGTGCGTGTGTGTGTGTGTAGAGCGATTCAGACTAAACTACTCGACCGATCTTTATGAAATTTGACATGAGAGTTCCTGGGTATGATATTCCCATACTTTTTTTCATTTTTTTGAAAAATGTCTTTGGTGACGTCATATCCGGCTTTTCGTGAAAGTTGAGGCGGCACTGTCACGCTCTCATTTTTCAACCAAATTGGTTGAAATTTTGGCCAAGCAATCGTCGACGAAGGCCGGGGTTTGGTATTGCATTTCAGCTTGGTGGCTTAAAAATTAATTAATGACTTTGGTCACTAAAAATCTGAAAATTGTAAAAAAAAATCATTTTTTTCTAAAACGATCCACATTTACGTTCATCTTATTCTCCATCATTTGCTGATTCCAAAAACATATAAATATGTTATATTTGGATTAAAAACAAGCTCTGAAAATTAAATATATAAACATTATTATCAAAATTAAATTTTTGAAATCAATTTAAAAACACTTTCATCTTATTCCTTGTCGGTTCCTGATTCCAAAAACATATAGATATGATATGTTTGGATTAAAAACACGCTCAGAAAGTTAAAACAAAGAGAGGTACAGAAAAGCGTGCTATCCTTCTGAGCGCAACTGCTACCCCGCTCTTCTTGTCAATTTCACTGTCTTTGCCGTGAGCGGGTGACTGACGATGCTACGAGTATACGGTCTTGCTGCGTTGCATTGCGTTCAGTTTCATTCTGTGAGTTCGACAGCTACTTGACTAAATGTTGTATTTTCGCCTTACGCGACTTGTTTATAATTTCGCTTCACGCGACTTGTTATTTATGTATCCAAAACATCATAGAACGTGGTACAATGCATGAAAACAACGCCGACAGTAAACAAGATGTTATCTGGGCAGTACATTGGGTTGAACTAAAAGAATTCTGCTGAGAATGTACAAAAGAACAAGTCGCGTAAGGCGAAAATACAACATTTAGTCAAGTAGCTGTCGAACTCACAGAATGAAACTGAACGCAATGCAACGCACAGGGCCGGACTAGGCTAAGAGGAGGGGGGGTGGGTTGCCAGTGGTGGTCCAGGGGGATGTTTCCCCTGGTGGGGGTCAGGGGGCAAAGCCCCCTGAAGCTGATGGGTAGGTCATATTCTTAGATAGGAAAATGGTCGCTCCTTGCATGAAACGGCATAAAATAAACAATAATAAACAATGTTTTAAATAAGTGAGGTACATGTTTAGGCTAGGGGGGGAGGGGGGTTGCGCAACCCCCATAACCCCCCCCCCCCCCCCCCCCCCCCCGGTAGTCAGGCCCTGACCGGCTGACGCAGCAAGACCGTACACTCGTAGCATCGTCAGTCCACCGCTCACGGCAAAGGCAGTGAAATTGACAAGAAGAGCGGGGTAGTAGTTGCGCTGAGAACGATAGCACGCTTTTCTGTACCTCTCTTCGTTTTAACTTTCTGAGCGTGTTTTTAATCCAAACATATCATGTCTATATGTTTTTGGAATCAGGAACCGACAGGGAATAAGATGAAAGTGTTTTTAAATTGATTTCGACAATTTAATTTTGATAATAATTTTTATATATTTAATTTTCAGAGCTTGTTTTTAATCCAAATATAACATATTCATATGTTTTTGGAATCAACAAATGATGGAAAATAAGATGAACGTAAATTTGGATCGTTTTGTAAAAGAAATATATTTTTTTACAATGTTCAGATTTTTAATGACCAAAGTCATTAATTAATTTTTAAGCCACCACGCTGAAATGCAATACCGAAGTCCGGGCTTCGTCGAACAATACTTGACCAAAATTTCAACCAATTTGGTTGAAAAATGAGGGCGTGACAGTGCCGCCTCAACTTTCACGAAAAGCCGGATATGACGTCATCAAAGACATTTATCTAAAAAATGAAAAAAACGTATGGGGATATCATACTCAGGAACTTTCATGTCAAATTTCATAAAGATCGGTAAAGTAGTTTGGTCTGAATCGCTCTACACGCACGCACACACACACACACATACACACACACACATACACCACGACCCTCGTCTCGATTCCCCCCTCTACGTTAAAACATTTAGTCATAACTTGACTAAATATAAACAAGTCGCGTAAGGCGAAAATACAACATTTAGTCAAGTAGCTGTCGAACTCACAGAATGAAACTAAACGCAATGCAACGCAGCAAGACCGTATACTCGTAACATCGTCAGTTCACCGCTCACGGCAAAGGCAGTGAAATTGACAAGAAGAGCG